>NW_005842018.1:2562920-2567668 GCF_000455745.1 Alligator sinensis | reverse complement strand
TGGGGGGGGGGGGGGGGAGGGCCAGGCAGCTGTGAGGGGGGAAAGGCTGCTTTTCCCCCAGAAGCACAGGTAGGCATGCACCAGCAATGGGAGAGGGGCTGCTTCCCCCCCATCACCAGCAGTGACTAATGCGGATTAAAATTAACACAAAATCAAATGAATGCGTTAATTGTGATTAATTGACAGCTCTAGTTTATAGCAGCCTTAGCAGCTCATACATTTTCCTTCTTACACTCAATCCCTTCCCTTTCGGAGATGTTTGTGCGGGGGTTGTGGTGCTCCTCCATCATTGGGTAGGCTCTATCTGGTCCTCCTGCTGTGGTGTGGAAGCATCTGGACTTGGGCCTGGTCGTGGGATTGTGCACTGTAGACAACCACCTTGCAATGTCTAAAAGTTTTGCTTCAGTTAGGGCTCTGAGAAGTTCTTTAGCTGGGGTGGTATTGGCAGTGTCTAGGGTGCTTTGAAACATTGGCTGGGGGTTCAGTGGCCCTTGAGCTGTGCTGTGGGGTTTATGCACCTATCTCCGTCTGTGGGTACGTCTACACAAGATGTCTACTGTGCAGTTGTTACTGCGCAGTCATTTATTACATGCTTAACCAAGTTCTAAATGAACGTGCAGTAACTGGCATTAGTTGCCTGGTGGTGCTTACGGCGCAGGAGCTCATTACTACTGCACAGTAGTGTCATGTCATGGTTCGTGCCTGGTGATGCTACCGCGCAGCTACTGTTCAGTAAGTCTCTTGTCTAGATGCACCCTAGAGGTACCTAAGTTCCTTTGAAAATCTGCTCCTTCCCAGCTCTCAGGGAGGTGCTTATTCCGGGGCAGAGAGGGAAGAGGGGGTACCTGGGTTGGGAAGCTGATGTAAATCGACATGTCTCTAGCAGAGACTCTGGCTCCTTTGAGTCTTTGCCTATAAATCAATCTTTCTTGCTAGCTTTTCACTCCAGGACCTTGATTCCAAGCGGGGATAGGTTACAAGTGAAACGAATTGTACGCCTTTCTCTAGTCCGTAGTGGACATTTGTTTTTTTCATGTCACTCACTATGTTTGGGAAATCAGAATACCGGTCTCCACTAGAGCAGCTTATTTCTGATTCCCACTGCTCAACAAGAAACGAAAGGACATAGCCTTGCCTTAGCAATAAATGTTTAACCTGTCAACACATATCCACTGCTACTATAGTCAACACTCCCTGCAACAAACCCATCAGAATCCCGGGATTCTACTCATGTCTTTCCTAAAATGCAATATACTCAGACTTGGCAGGATTCAATTTTTATCAGTAAATGTTGATAAACTTTGATGTTGTTGGCTACAAATGTCCAACTCGGGATCCTTAAAATTCTGGTTTATTAGGCGGATTGAAACACTGTAATGAAGTTAACTCATAAACCTTGGGGCTGGTCCCCACACACACCCACACCCACACACACACACACACACACACACACACAGAGTAGCAAGCTACAAGAGTCCGGTATACCTATCCCACAGGCACTGGAGTCTGCTGTTGAGGCTTCTTTCAGCATGGTGTTATCTTCCAGAAGGGAGTCGCCAGCTGGTCCTTCTGGCTGGACAGGTCGGGTGCTGGTCAAGTTGGAGATCAAGAGGGCGCTGCTGAGGGTCACTTTTCACTGCCTTTTATCTGTCCTTGGCAGACTTTGGTGACTCCCCAGTTTTCAGGTTTGCACAATCCAGGGGTCATTGACCCTCGTGGAGCTTCCCCCCTCGGTGGCTACTGGATGGCATCTGCCAGCCCCAGGGGTTGTCCACATGTACGTGCAGGTTTGGGAGTCCATTGATGAATTTTGAATAGGGCTCTGGGAGCGGTCGATCTGGAGAGATTAATCCCAAAAGTTGGTCCCTGGCATTGATTAACTCAGGCCAGGGCTTCTAGCCCATGATCAGTGACGTTTAGAGATTTCCCGGTTATTACATTGTCTTCTGTTGATTTCTTCCGTTGGTTGATCTGCAGTTTCCTAGGTGTTAATTGCTGCCTGCTACCGTGTTACACATTCAATCACTGATTCACTCGCTCTTTCAGGGGCCAGCCTGATACAAGGAAGGGCAGTTTGATTCCTGCCCTTGTTAACATTGTTACAATGTATAACTTACTTATGAAACTAAACACATTTAGTTGAAAGGTGAGGTGTATAAAATATAAGCTACAAAAGTAATGCCATGGCACACAAATAGATAAAAATACCAAAATACAAGGGGAGATACAAAATGCACACACACAAATTTCAAAACACAATTCCTTATCTTAAAGTGAAAGAAAGAGGAAGGAAGAAAAGGTAGAAGAGGAAAAACATATCCAAGGAAGGGAGAGCAACTGCAGGCAAGAGGAAAAGGGGCTTTCTGCTACATTATCATCTCACATTCACAGACCAACAAAAACATGTTTCGATCATCAATAATTGAAAAGAGGGGAAGAACAAAAGAGTCTCAGGCCAGAGTACAGAGGGGTGGTCTCTTTAAAGAGGAAAGCAGCAGGCAACCTAATAAATCATCACTTAAGCAATTAGCTACACATTCACAGATGCTGGGAAGCAGGCTGGAGGGAGATAGGCTACTAGCTCAGAGCTGGGGGGAGGAATATTGAGCTGGACTGGGAGGAGGGCATAAGCAGCAATGGTGGGGAGTTTCTGATGCTTGAGTGGGACAACTCATCTGCGAAAAACTAGGAAGAAACTGTAAGAAGAGGCGAGGCAGCCTACTGGTGAGACTGGTATGTGGAGAGAGAAATTTCATTAGGAAGGATACAAATTTTGGTGTTTTCTTGGTGTTTTGGTCGTTTTTTTTCCCCACCTCAGGCTGTGGAAGGTCTTGATGGTTTTTAATTTAATTGAAATTGATAAAAAATGAAATAAGTGCTTAACAAGAAACATCAATATTACCCATCAAAATGATAAAAAAAAAAAAATAATAATCCTGCCCAGCTAAATATACTTGATCTAATGTACCAAGTGCCCTCATGCAACTATGTGGGTGAAACTAAATAGCAACTATGCACCAGAATGAACTTTCACAGAAAAATGATAAAGGACAGACACACCTATGCACCATTAGGAGCACGTTTCTCGCAGAACAACCACTCCCTACCTTGCTATCTTTATATTCAAGGAAAATCTAAATAATACCTTAAAAAGGTGAACTTGGAAACAAAAATTCATAAACTGGTTAGACACTAGGAACCAAGGACTAAACATTGGTATTAGTTTTATGACACATTATGATGTTCCTGATTCCTGACTTCTTTCTACACATGGAAGGTGAGAATGACCACCCTCCCTTTTGATAGGTCTTGATCTCCCAGTAATTAGTTTTTTTTCTTTGGCTAATTGCTACACCTGGGGATTTCTCTCACCTCCTCCCATCACTGTTCTTTACTATGCTATGCCTAGCTTGTTCTGGTCAGACTTTATGAAGAATGTCTTGCATTAGAAAGCTTGTCTGATTTTATTCCAACTACACGATTGGTCCAATAAAAGATGTCACTCTTAGAAATCCTTACCTATTTCAAAGACGCAGGTATTTTCAAACTTTGTATGTGTGCACAAGTGAGAGAGAGGAAAAAAAAGACAGACTGGAGCAGTTATATAACCTTTCTGCAGCCTATAGTGTGCCACCAGTTGTGAACACAAAATAAGTCCAGTCCATAATTTTTGTTTCTGCCACAGTTCTCTGCATATTGGGGCTGACTCCCCAATGTACCCCTCAAGACAGCATACCAGTTAACAAGCGAGTCAGCATTAGTTGAAAATATAACAATAAATACTGCCTATTATAATATGGAGGATTCACAGAAAAATGAGTACAGTGGTTCTCTAGGGTTGTATTCCATTACTGGCATTACTAATAACATTGTCCTTGGCATCTATACGTAGGAATGAATCAGAACTGTGCCTGGGGACGGTCTACTGGGCACTTGAAGCCTCTATGCCTGAGGTGGATCCTCCTCCTACTCGCCTGACACGACTTGATGGTCTTAAAAAAAGAATGGGAAGTTCCTTTACAGATGAGGTGTCCTTCCACTCTCAGGCTGGCTAAGTGTGATAGTGAGTGGCTTGAGGCTCCGCCTCCCCTATACCCCATCCACTCACTAACCGAATAAAGTTGCGGCAATAATAGGATACTTGACCGTCACGAACTTGAGTAATCTGTTGCCCCTTTCCTGAGCTGGGGTGGGCTTTCTTCCCTCCTCCTGCTTCCACAGTCCTCGGGGAACCACCTGAAGCTGTCCTGCTCTGGCCATCCACCTTAAAGGGTGCCAGAGACTACCGGCTCCTTCTGCTGGGCCTCTTTAGGTCGTGCCAGGTGCTCCTGGGTCAGCGTTTCATAGTTTCATAGTTGGTAGGGTCGGAAGGAACCTGAGCAAATCATCAAGTCCGACCCCTGCCATGGCAGGAAAAAGTACTGGGGTCAAACGACTCGAGCGAGGTGTTCGTCTAACCTCCTCTTAAAGACCCCCAGGGTAGGAGCCAGCACCACTTCGCTTGGAAGTTGGTTCCAGATCCTAGCTGCCCTGAAAGTGAAGTAGTGCCTCCTGATGTCTAGTCTGAATCTACCCTCTGCCAGCTTGTGACCGTTATTTCTAGTCACTCCTGGTAGTGCTCAGGGGAACAGGGACTCCCCCAATACCTGCTGGTCCCCTCTGACTAGTTTGTAACAGGCCACTAGATCCCCCCTCAGCCTTCTCTTGTGGAGGCTGAACAGGTTCAGGTCCCGTAGCCTCTCCTCATA
>NW_005842018.1:2559508-2562910 GCF_000455745.1 Alligator sinensis | reverse complement strand
GGATCACCTCCTTGGACCTGCTTGAGATGCATCTGTAGATGCATGATAAGGTGTGGTTGGCCTTCCTGACCGCGTCTCCACACTGTCGGCCCACGTTCATTTTGGCATCAATAATGACTCCAAGATCCTTTTCTGCCTCTGCACTGACGAGAAGGGAGTTCCCCAGCCTATAGGTCTGCTGCTGGTTCTTGCTCCCCAGGTGCAGCACCTTTCACTTGTCAGTGTTGAAACCCATCCTGTTCTCGTCCGCCCACCCCTGTAACCTGTCTAGGTCCAATTGCAGCCTATTCCTCACTTCTAGCGTGCCCACATCCCCCCACATCTTAGTGTCATCAGCAAATTTGAATAGGGTGCTTTTTACCCTCTCATCCAAGTCACTGATGAAGATGTTGAACAGCGCGGGTCCGAGGACTGAACCCTGGGGACCCCACTGCCCACATCCCTCCAGGTTGAAAATGACCCGTCCACCACCACTCTCTGGGTGTGGCCCTCCAGCCTGTTAGTGACCCATTTGACTGTGTACATGTTGACACCACAGTCCCCTAGTTTTTTAATGAGAATGTGGTGAGAGACAGTGTCGAAGGCCTTCCTGAAGTCCAGAAAGACTACGTCCACTGCTACTCCTGCGTCTAAGGATTTTGTGACCTGGTCATAGAAGGCCACCAGGTTGGTCTGACAGGACCTGCCTCTAATGAACCCATGTTGGTTGCCCCTAAGCATAACCTCCCCTGCTGGCCCTTCGTGGACATGTGCTAGGATAATTCTCTCACAAAGCTTACCCAGGATCGAGGTAAGACTAACTAAGCGTTGTTTTAGCATAGAATAAATTCCACAGCAAAAGGAAACTGAAACCAAAAACACCCCAAGCATCTAATGTGGCATGTGTCCACCATCCGTCCTAGGGGCTTACTCTGGTGGTGGGTACCACCAGTTCCACTCTAGCTCACTGCTGCTAGTCTTAGAGGATCGAGGTCCCTCTGCCTCTCCCTGTTTCCAGCTTGTAGGTGCTTTTTCAGCATCCTTGCTGGGTCTCGCTGTATCTGTAGGGACACTCCTGGCAGCCTGTGCTGCTGCTGCTGCTGCTCCTGTGCTGCTTGCCAGGGCTGCAGGGGCACTCCTGGCAGCCTGTGCTGCCTCTGTTCTTGCTCTGTTTGCCCAGGGCTTGTTGATTCCCTGGGCACCTTTTATTGACGTCAGCAACAGCACGCCTCCACACATGCAGGGAGAGTGTGCTTTTAAAATGTTGAGGAGACGCTGCGCCTGTCTCCGCTTCTCGAACCCGGGCTGCTACAAACATGGTAAGCAGCCCATCAGTCCGTTCTGGGCTTTGGTTCCCTGTCTGTTGCAGTTTGTCGGGGGGAATCCCCCCTGCTCCTGGGTCCCCTGGGAGCCTCATCGCCCAGCGCTGCGGCAAGAACCGAATGTGCGATATGAACCCTCTTGATCTTTAGATTTGAAAAGCTGATTCTGTGATGGGCTGAACTGCAATCCCCAGTCAAAATGCTGTAGAACTGTGGAAAACACCAGACCTCGGCAGCTTCTCCGTACTTTGCCAATGATCGTTATAATGATGCCAACCCTGTGCATGACCCTATTCCTTCCCAAAAATCATGTGATTTTTTTTTTTAATTCTAAATTTGGGGTTCTTTTGATTTACCTTCTGGTTTTTTGCACCTTTTAGAGTTTGTACTTTCAAACATTTTTTCCTACAATCATGAGGATTGAAATCTAATTTTTTTTTAAATGGACCTAGAGGTTCTCTCATTTTCACACGACTCCAGGTGCTAGGGCTTTAGGTAAAGTGCAGATATCGCAAGATTTAGCAACACTGGCACCATCCCAAATTTCTTGTTAATAAACCACCCCAAAATCAAATTTGTAGCCTGCCAGAGGGCAGAACATGAAGCAATAGCTTTAAATTGCAACCAAGTAGATTTAGATTACATCTCAGGAAAACCCATTTTGTTAGAATTGTAAGGCAGTGAAATAGACTGCGTAGGGAAGTTGAGGAACCTCCGTTGTCAAAGGTTTTCAAGAAAAGGCTGAATAAGCATTGGACAGCAACGATTTAGGAATAGCAAGATGTTGGACCAGATGACATTTGAGGTCCCTTCTGATTCTAGGATTCTGTGATATTTATGTTTTACATGAATTAATGATTCCAGCTAACAGTATTTTTCTCATTTGTAGCCATTTAGTAATAGCATTGATACATTATTTAAAATAACTCTTCCCAGAGCTTTGTGTGTCTTTATTTATGGCTATTTCAGAAGACTAAGGGTTTTCTTTGATCTGTCTTGTTTGTCTAGAGTGCCAGCCATTTGCATTAACCAAAAGACTTAGCAAGACAGTAGTTACTGATCCCTGAGGGGGCTGATTTTTCCCTTGATGTGCATATAATTCCTTTTATACTAATGGGAGGCATCTGTACATGCTGAGGGGATTAGTTAATGAGCTGCAATGGAAGTCCAAATGAGTGTGGCTCTCCAGTGACCACCATCATACCGTACGCTCTTGGAATCCCAACGTGCTTTACAGACCTTCAGTCGGGACTCATAGCAGAGATGAGATCTTTTATTAGACCAACAAGATTTTTGCAAAAAAAATTTTTTTTAATTTCAAGCTTTTGGGCACAAACATCCTTCATCAGGCACCAGAGAAAAGATTGTAGAAGTTTTCCTGTGTAGAAAGGAAAGTTTGTATTTCATAGGATTTCACAGAGGAGTCAATAGATGGAAAACTCCTCTGGGCAGGCAGTTCAGAGCTGGTGTGGTGCTCCTCACCTCTTGTGAGGTTCTGGGATGACGCAAATTACTCTGAGACAAAGGCAGGAGGAGCAGGATCCTAGGCTTCAGGTGGTCATAGTTGCTTCTTGCTTGGGAAAATATGAAGATTTCATTTAAAAAATGAAAAATTTACAGACTGTCATTCATTAAGCCTCAGACTATGGTGAAGGCAAATATCTGTGTCTTCATAAGAAAACTGAGGTACTGCCCACTTTCCAGGTGAGGAGCCAGAGGCCCTGGGAGGTTAAGCAGCATGACCAGGGGTATATAATGAACAAGTGTCTGAACTGGGAATACAAGTAAAAGAGTTTTCCCTTTGACAACATTGGCAGATAAAGTTCTTTGGGTAGATGTGATATCTTTTATTAGACCAACTAAATAGTTGTGTGACAGGGGGGCCTCCTGGGGCCGAGCTCTGTGGCCCACCCACCCGTCACCGTGACAGGAGGCCTACTCAGGGCCGAGCTCTTCGTGGCCCGCCCACCTGCCCCTGGGCAACCGCCCGCTTATCTCACCCGCCACATCTTTGATGATAATTGATTCATATATTGATGTCAATTAAGCAGGAGGCTGCCCGTTGTAGTGCCCCGATGCCAGGGGGCGCTCTGCGGCTCCA
>NW_005842018.1:2534496-2558914 GCF_000455745.1 Alligator sinensis | reverse complement strand
CCTCCACCAGCCAAACTGCCTTGTTTATATAGGCAGCCTAGGCCTCAAAATGGCTGCCCTCGTCAGGCACCTGGGGGCTGCCAGCTCCAGGCCCTTAAAGTGGCAGAGACACCCTGTGCTCTGCCACAAGTTGGAAAAATTGTTCTTTGCAAACTTTTGGGTACAAGCACCCTTCTTCAGTTTTCTCTTTGAGAAAACTTCCTCCTCTCTGTAAACTGCATGGATGTCCCCATGCCTACTTGTGCCTTTGTCAGACAATGTCACAAGCTATTGTGACAGCTCTTGCGGGATAGTATAACAGTGTCATGCTGAGTCACAGAGTCCCCGTTCCACTAAAGCAGCCAGTGCAGTCCCTGCTTATTGTTCAGTGCCTATGGTGATGCATATGCAACCGTTCTGTACTAAGCTCTGGCTATTCTGCTGAGCCGAGGAGTAAATCGTTTGTTCTGAGAGGGCAGCGTATGCCTGGGACAGTCTTTAGGAATGACACATAACCACTGAGTAGCATATCTGCTCTGGCCAGATGTTAAAACCAAACACATGGCCTCAGTATTATCTTAACCCAGACTAATGTAGCTATTTTGGGGTTTTGTGTCAGAGCCACCAAAATCCTGGAAAATTATAGATGGAAAAGACCTATGAGATCATTCCTCCCACTCACAGGATTGTTCCCTACAAAAATATTCTCCACTGCCTTGTCCAGTGTAGTCAGAAGTGACCCCATTGATGGGGTTTCCACTGCTTCCTGCGACATCCCGCAGCCTGCCAGGTTTAACCCGTTTGCTCCTGATCTTTAGTGTTATTGTTTCCTTCACCCAGTTTCATTCTGTTGCTCCCAGTTCTGTTCTCCTGCGCAGCTCCTCGTTTTTCTTAGCCCCTCTCTGGTCCTGCAGATGAAATGCAAATTGCTCAGCTCTTCTGTAGCATTTGAAAGCTAGGAAGAAATTGGGCAGGGGGGTTATCAACTGCCTTGGTGTGATTGCCCCTTTTATGAGACCTCTTCATATAGACAGGGCAGAGATGCAGTCACATGTATCTGGGCATAGCTCCTTTTCATCATCCTCCAGGATACAAACAACCCTGAAGCAATTAGGGGGCAAAAGGGAAGAGATGAGGCCAGGGCTGGGCTGTACACTGGGCTGTGGGGTGAGCCAGACATGTCGCATCATCCGGTGGGTGTAGCGCACTGTGTGCCCTCCTCGGCTTGCTAAGAAGCTCCAAGCAGAATTGTTTGCCCTGAAGTAATAATCTTGTGTCAAACCTGCTATGTCCTAGCATGGGCCTGTGTCTTAGTTGCTCAGTTCATCTCAAGGCTCAGTGAGAAGAGGAATGTGTGCGGGAATATCAAGCATAGCCAGGGCACAGTTTGCTTCCCAGTTTGGTATATAGCTCATTTGTAAGAGCTAGAGGCTATGCACAAGACCTTATGAACCAGACTGGTGTCCCAGTTCTCTTCCCTTCAAAGTAAATGGCCAGACTTCCCTTGATTTAAGTGGGAGCAGGCTCCAGGCCCCGAGTGAGTAATACCTACCTGACAAGAGATGTATTGGAGCAGTCCAGTTTGTCCAAGTGTTCCCCTTCATACATGTTAGAGTGGCTTTCACCCATGCAGGGAGGGCAGGTTTAAAAAGGAAAAGCTGTATATTCCTGTGAAAGGCCCAACATCTGTGCCAATGGCTCAGTCAGGATCTGACTGTAACTACCCTACAGTCCTGTTTGGTGCTTACAGCATCCCTTATATCCTGGGGTTGCAAGGCATTTAAGAAACATAAATTAACGGAGGCCTCACAATAGTGCCACAAGGAAGGCAAGCAGTATCATACCTGCACCAGTAGTACTGCTGAAGATCAGGGAGGCAAACCCTTTCAAAAATATTCACTCATTTTGGGAGCCTCAGTTTCTGGTGGGTTTCCGCCCAAGCATCCCGCACTGGAACCTGCTTTTGAAAATTTCAGCCTTTGGGATTTGTCCAAGATCTCCGACTATGCCAACAGCATAGCTGGGGTCCAGGAGTCCTACGTCCTTGGACCCTGCTCTGACCACCAGACAGCTCACATTTTGCAGTATGTTAGCAGCAGCAGGCTAATGGTATTTGTGTGGGACCCCAGCCATAATTTCAAGCCATACTCTGTGCTCAAGAGTGAAATGTGGAGAGGAGCTACCAGAGACCCCTTTGCATGGGTCTAAATGGTGTCTAGAGCGGTCCACCTATGATGTTCCAGGTGAAGCTATGCAGATGCCTTGTGCCCCAGCACACCGGGGGCCTCTCAGAGCCTTGTCTTACATTTCCTTAACTTCCCCTTAGGCCCTGTCCCCCACACTAGCAATGCTACACACTGTAGTAAATATAACTTCAGAAATATAAAAATAGCTACAAACCAACAAAGCAAGCAAAAAGTCTGTCTAATAGTACGATAAAAGAATTTACAAACATATTAATAAAAGTTGACTCGCTAGAAAAATAATCAAGAGCTTTTACAGAAATATTGTAAATGGAAATTATCCTTTTTTGGGGAGCTGAGACCTTGCAGTCCAGTTTCTAGCCAGCAGCCAAGTTGTACATCTGTTCTAAACTTATGATACTATGAGTGGAAGTGGAAACCCTGAGACTCTTAGTTCTGGCAGTATTCATGGATGCCAAGCTATGTTTTTTTTTTTTTTTTTTGCCAGTTCTTACCTCATATAGTGTTCCTATAATTAATCATTTTGGTGAAACTCATCTCAGGGAAAAAGGGCCTGCATGCAGTTCTAGGCATTATTTAAGAAGCCTGGAGATTCTTATGAGACCTTTGACATAGTTTGCCCTGCAAGCACTGCACCCCTTTGATAAATCATGAAACCTGCTCAGATCTGCAGACCTCTCCATGACTGTGGGTATTGGGAAGGACTGTGTCACTTCAAGTGGTAAGCCATGGTGAAACAGGGTGGTCTAGCATTTCAAGGCAAGCGGACAGCCCTGGAGGAGGAGCCCAGCTGTGGGTGATTAGCTGGCAGTTAAAAGCCCAAGAGAGAAAGAAGAAGAAGCTGGAGCTGGGGGTAGGAGTAGTTAGTGGCAGGAGGCAGACTGAAAGCCAGCAGAGCTTGTCTCCAGGAGGAGCCAGGGCTGAAGGGCTCTTTTCTGATGCCTGGAGAAAGGCTAAAGGTTTGCTTTGTTTGTTCGTTTGGACCAAGGAGTATTGTTTTGTGTTACGAGGACTGGCTGAGGGCTCCCGAGGGGGCAAAGCCAGATGAGGCAGCAATTTCCCAAGAATCCTAGAATCAGGAGGGATCTCAAATGTCATGTGGTCCAATATTTTGCTATTCCTAAATCTTATGGACATCAGTCTTGCTTACGGACTGATGTTTGGAGGCCTGAAGGGCTCCAAACAGGGTCAAAGGTGGTCTAAGCAGCAGGCACACCAGCCTGCATCCATGTGGCTATCTTAGCAGAGGTTTTCTCTGACTGAAAATGTTATTTCAAGCCTGAACCTTAGTGGCATGAACCTGGAGATGCCAGTAAATGGAGCATGGGTCTGTGGGATTTTTTTTCTTTTTGGGGGAGGCAAAGCTTTCAGTGAAGACAAGGAGGGTTTTGGCTGATGGTGGCCCTATACGAAACCCTTGAGTTTTGCATAGCTTTACTCCATATACACTCATCCACTGCAAGGAGGACAATGTCCAAACATTATTCAGTAGACAGCAGGGAGGCTCCCTGCTTCTTGGGAACAAGGGGTTTACTCCATTTTTGTGTTGCTTATGCTTGAGCACAGGTGCTCAAGGGAAGATTGCAGTGATTGGCAGCTTGCAACATTGGAAGGACAAAAGCCTTCTGGAAAATGAGATTCTTTCCATCACATTTGCCTGTGTTTGTTCCACTTCGTTTTCTCTTATGCCTGGAAAAACCTCCTACTAGTCTCTTTGCTGAGCCTGATTTCCATTTTCTCCTGCCAGTCCCTCTATACAGCCCCTTATTTTCCCTCCCTCTCTTGGTCTCCATTGATCTCTCTGCATTCTTCCATCTCTTAGTTAACCCTCACTTTCTCTATTGTTCTGCTTTTTTTTGCCTGTTTACCTAAGCTTTGTAAACTGCTCAGGGCAATGGCTGTGCACATAAGGCACATGGTCAACACAGAGATTTAATCTTCCATCTCTTAGTTAACCCTCACTTTCTCTATTGTTCTGCTTTTTTTTGCCTGTTTACCTAAGCTTTGTAAACTGCTCAGGGCAATGGCTGTGCACATAAGGCACATGGTCAACACAGAGATTTAAATGTGATTATTTTTTTTTTTTTCCCCCCACAGGAATATAAACCTGTGTCATCAATCATAGTCTTTGACTCTGTGATAACAAAGGGTCATTAATATGGTGTGACCAAGTTAAATTTGTAAAGATCCTGTTTTTTTGTGTCACAGGATAAACAGTCCCATAGTGCAGTCGGACACTTTTTTGCCCAGCCTCTAGATTGTCTCTATCCATCTCTTATCGCTTACAAAAGCTGCCTTCGGGCTCGGTCATTAGGGTCTCATTGCAAATGTTTTTTTCTCCGAGTTTCAGCTTTTTCTGTGCTTAGCCTATTTGTGCCAATTCACGGTGGTGTGATTCATTTGTATCGTTATAGCTAGAGGACAAAGGTTGGAGTACAGGTAGTTCTGGGCTTCGAGTGGTGAGATTTGTACGTCCAGATCATTTCACAAAGGCCAGCAACCATCACAGTTGGATATTTTTTGTGGAACGGTTGGGCAGTCATGTCTGAGCTCTTAGCAGTTGGGTTTTCATGTTGCAAAAACTCACCTTTGAAGGTGGCATCCTGCCAGCCCAAGGCCATATTGTGGGGAGGGAGTTTGTACTGCTACTAGTCATGCTGTCTTTTCTGCAGATAGACAGAGGACTTCATTTTCCAGTGATGCCACTCTGGCACCTTTTCCTAGCAAGAAGATCCACTCAATGAGAGAAAATTGAAGTCAATGGGTCCCCTCAATTTTTTTCCCCACCTTCTGAAAAAAACAAACAGTATTTTCTAGGGCACGCTGCCCTGAGTGAGAGGTACATTGTTAATATGCAGAATATGGACAGTCTGTGCTGTGACTGTCACTTCAGATCAAATCCTGCTTGCCGTATGTAATGCAAAATACAGCAATAGACTGTATGAGTAAAGTAAGCAGCAAGCCCTTCTTGAGTCGCCTCTGAGCTCCTGAGCACACACCTTACAATTAGTATGTGACAAAGAGACTGAATCCTTCCTTGAAGAGTAAATCGCACTGCAGTCTCAACTCTGGCACCTCCATAAATAGTGATGCACTCCAAGGTAGTAAGCAGAAGGCCCAGTCTCCTAGGGACCGGAGACCTCTGGGACTCAGATATGCCTCATTTGTATTTGTGTAGCATGTAGAGCAGTGTTTCCCAAACTTCCTCAGCATGACCCCATTTATGGCCCCATTTCCTCCGCATGACCCATCGCTCCCACCCCTGCCACCCCATCTGCTGATGTTACGACCCACAGTTTGGGAACCGCTAATGTAGAGGCTGAAATTAATACCAGGCACCATTGCATTGGGTGCTACACACAGAGTAAGGCGCAGTCCCTGCCTCGAAGCACTTGCAGTTTAGCCGAGACAGACAGACCCAGGGTGGGAGCAAAGAGGCTCACATACGTGAGTGTACCAGAGGTAGGAGTAAAAGATGGGCGTTCCCCCGGGGTCTGGATCAGTGCTTTTAGCCTCTTGGCAACATCGGCCTTCCAAGTACAGATCAGGACCCTCCACTTTGTGGACATGTGTCTGAAGGTCTGATGTGACCTATTGCATCTGTGTTGATTATCCGCTTGAGAAGGGTTGCATTACCCTGAACAGCATATGTGTCTTTGGGTTATAAAAGCAATGTGTTGAGGTTAAAATTAAAAAAAACAAATCTCCAAAATCTGCTTTCATTCTCCTTTTCCTTCATGTTTCAGTGAGCTGTTTTCTGTCAGCAAGCATCCTTTCCTTTTCAGTATAACATAACGCGACTGAAAAAAGACCACATACTTCTGTAGTAGCTCTGAGTTGCAAACATGTGGTTTACTCTGGAAACCTAGCAAGAACATTTCTCATCTGCACGGACGTTTTCTCTCATTGAAGGTTTCACACTTACTAGAGCAGTGAATCATCTCTGGGAGGAGCGCAGCATGGCTGCCTATGGATTGGGACAAGGATGCTCGATCCCTGGCCCCCGGAGCTGTCATCTGGCCTGCAGGGCTCTCCACAGGTCGGCAGATTTGGCAGTGGAGGAACAGCAGTCCTGTTAATTAGCCATCCTCTGCTGCCAGAATTTGGGACCTGCGGGAGGAGCCCTGCATGGTGGAAAACACGTCCCTGGGCCTGGCCGGTGCAGGACTCCATCTGCAGCCTGACCCCATGTCACTCATCCAGCCTGTGGGGTTAAAAGGTTGGACCAGTAGTGAGGGGGATGGATTTGGGCTGTGAGGGCTCGCGTTTTGGTAGCAGGACTGCTGGAAGACTGGTAGCCCCGGGGGGATCTGCAAACTCAAGCCAGACCAGAAAAACGCCTTTTTCAATCCAGCCAGGCCCCTTGCCACAGTAATTTCTTTCCTCAAGTGAAATGTGTCAGAATGTGGACCCTGGTCTTATGGCAAGTGGTTATTCGTGCACAGAAGTGGTTGTCTGAGGGTTGCACTGGGCTCTCCAGAGCTGAAACCTGTACGAGTCTCTATAGCTTGCGGTAGACGGCCAGATTCGCATACGCCGGACATACTGCAAAGAGCTATACTTGCAAATGCATACAGACAGGAACACAAACCACAATCGGACTAGTGGGTTATGCTTACCATAGGATCCTTGTTTCCATTTTACGCCATGATTTTTTTTCCCCACAGTGACTTTATAGTGATAGCACCATTTGTTTGCATGATTTTAGTAACTTCCTGCTCCTCTGTGTGCTTTTACACTTACAGAAGAGAGCCCTGATTGTGCTGGTTAAGATAAAAGCAAAGAGCAGGGGTGTTTAGGTGTCAGCAAGTGGTATTTGCACCACAGGGAAGAGGCAGCACTTCTAGGATTATGGGGAATCTGGCTGACCCCTTCTTTGTCTGGCTTCTGACCCCCCTCACTGACCTCAGTGAGTAAGAGGAGCAGCAGACCGCTTCTTGCTGGCCAGTTATTCTCTTGACATGTGAGCCCGAGGCCTTTTGCAAATCCAGGAGTGTGTCCGCCCTGCGGGCTGGTCTGCGGTGGCAGAGCCTCCTTCTGCTTTGCTTTTTCTCTGCCAAGTGGCACGAGGCTCCGGCTGCTTCCCAGTAGTTGGCTGAAGGCACGCTCTGGTGCCTACTGCTGGCTGCCACATGTGGGTATTCAATCAGGACCCCTGTGTGCTCAAAAACCTGGTAGAGATGTTAGAATCAAGTCAATGCTTCATCTGTCTGGGAGGCTCTGTAGTATCTACACAGGATTGGTTTGCTAATCAGAGATATGTCTGGGAGTCAGGAGATGTGAGCTCTGTTCCTGGCCCTGCCCAGCCCATACAGCTATTCTGTGCCTTGGGTTTTACATTGATAGAGCAGGCATAGCAGCCTCCGCTTGTGTCCTAGGGGTGCCACAGGGCACCACCGAATTCACTCTAAAGTGCTTGGAGACCCTCAGATGGACGTCTTAAGAGCTTATGAATCTAACTCTGGAACAGTTTGGGCGGCTGACAGGGTTTTTGCAACTGAAAAGGGTACAAAGATTTCACTTGATTTCAGATTCCTTGGGCATCAGGGTATGAAACCTTCCCCCCCCACCCCCGATAAAGAATTTGGGTCCTGCATTTTAAAATCAGTGGTGGTATTGTGGCTAAGGGCAAGATTCGCCCAATTTATGCTGAAAGCAATAGGGCTGTGCACATAATAAGATGCTATTTGACAAGAAAATGGGTAGCAGAATGAGACTCTCTGCAGGAGATTCCTTTTGTGCATCTCCTAAATGTCTTAAAGGACAAAATGTATATTCTTCCTAGGCCTCAGGAAGGGGTCCTCTTTGTGAGGAAAGCCTCACATAGTCTGATTTTTTTTTTTTACATTTTTTTATTTTATTTTATTTTTTTTATACTGCAAGAAAAATAGAGAACTCCTTGGGACTCAGATGCAAAGTTCGTTACAGTATTAGCACAGCTGAGCAAACCTATTACTCTGTTTAAAAGTTGCAGTTCTTCACAAGGCATGCGTGTTCATGATGATTAATTTTCCTGGCTACTTAATCTAAGAGTTCCCAGTGGGATAAATGGAATAGGAATGAAGTCAATAGTTCACAGCTGTCAAGGTGAAAGAAGAGAAAATATCCATATACTGCACTGTGCAGCCTCTCAAATGTGGTAGCTTTTCTTAAAATAGATAAGATAGCTAAGTTTCCCTCGGTAGCTGCAGTTTTTCCATGCACTTACTACAAGAAATACCATGAAGTGCAAGGAAGGCTGGTGGAGTAGATTAGATATCTTCCAGAGACTTAGTTTCAGCCCACTGCTGCACCACAGACTTCCTGTGTGACCTGTCTCTGTCTGCCTCAGTTTCCCATTAGTAAAATGGAGATTACTGTGCTTCCCTGCATCACAGGGGTGTTCTGAGAAGAAACATGCTAAAGGTTGTGTGATTTAGGCCATATGGAGCAGAGGGAGAAATACAGGGGGGTTATCTCACTGCCAATATTTACTGATCTGCAGGAACTGGCATGTTCAGGGACACCACTGTGCATCACGCAGACTGTGGTATATCAGTCATGCTGCGGTATAAAAGCATGAATGTAAATGCTATGACCTGCACTCCCCCCATCTCCAAGTTCTGCTCTGAAGGAGCTTGTTATTGCTTTTTAATTCTTTGGCCATTATATATCACCCCTATCTCCTGTAAGAGCTAGAGCATCGTAGGCGATGGTTTAGATTTTGCCACGGGTATAAGAGTGGTTAGAGGTTTTATGCAAGGGACGGGCCACCGTAGCACAGCGGGGCTTCCTGACCCCCTGTCTCAGTATTTCTTCCACACCAGGATGGAGGTTCTCTTTGCTAGAAGAATTATAAAAATGTAATCCCTTTGTGCCACCTGAAAAGTTGAAAGGGGTTGAAGCATCCACCAGAATGCAGCGTATATCCCGGATCCTCAAACATACTAAGTGCCCAGGTCCTCTGTTTAGACATCACTGGCATTTTCAAAAGTGCTGCTCAGCTGCCGCTTAACCCTGTAATCACCTACATTTCCATGGAGGGCCACGAGCAAAGTAGCCTAAACTCTGCTGTTACCCCAGGGGGAGGTAGGTCAAGCTCAAGTCCCAGGGGCCCTAGAATAGGCTTTTGAAAGGAAGTGGATGAATGCCTGTTATTAGTGGGGCCTGATGTATAAAGCATATGCTAAGCAGGTCTAAGTCTTAATCACTATCATACCTCTCAGCAGTAGGGCCAGACAACTTAATCAGGTGGAACGGCAACACAGCACAAGCACTAAGGACAGCCAGGGGCACAGGAAAACTTTGTGGGTGGTGGGCCAGTTCAGAGGAGGGAGTTAACTGAAGTCTCCTACATTGCAGAGGCATTAGCTTCTTCTCTTTCATATTGTCTCTGAGTGCATGACTTTGCTTAGAGATACCCAGGGGCAAGGGAATGGAGGGAAACTGCTCTGATCACGTTAGTTGTCTACGTCTCACTTCTTTCCTCTGCTCCTCATTTTTGGTTCGGTAGCAACCTGCTCAGCATGCCAGTAGTGATCTGGAGAAATAATAGGCAATGGCAAAGAAATATCTGCAGAAAGGGGTAAGTAAAAATCTGTTAATAGCAGTGAGAAGAAAGCTGTGCTGGGACGTGATAGTTGTGTAATATTAATTCTTAGCAATTTCCCCTGCAAATGCTAATAAATTCAAGGGTCATAACAGACAGGTAGGGTAGGAAAAGGTTATTTGACAATTGGGGAAATGTAGGTACTTAGGCAATGTGGGTACCTGGCCTTCTCTATACAGGGAGGCCAGAATTTCAGACTTTGTACTTACAGGGTCCCTAGGGTCCCTAATCCTTTTTTTGGAGTTAAGATATTTTGGAAATCAGACTGTTCATTTAAGTATCTAAACATGGATTTAGATATCTAATTATAAGCATGAGTTTGACAAGTTATACTTAAGAATAGGCCTTAACCCTGTAGAGCTCTGGACCTGAGTGTTAGCCACTGTCTATATTAACTGCCCTGACTGTGTTTTACTAAGCTTTTGAATGCTCTTCTGTAGAATACCTCAAACTGAAACTTTAATTAATCACAGAAGGGTCATCACATTACCAACTTGAGTGAATTACTTTTACTAGCAAAATGTGTATTTAAAACTCAAAATGTTCTTGTTACAATGACTAATTATCTACAGAAAATTGAAAGCATGTGAAAAAAAACTTAAAAAGATCATTTATACATCATCCGTCTTTCTAAAAACACTCGTCTGAATGTTTTAGGAAGAATATTATTGCTGCATAGATGTTAGCCATTTGAAATATGTTTTTTCAGCGTTCTCTTTGATGTATCCTTGATGCAATTTGTTTTCATGGAGTCTGTGAACAGATTAAAGATTTATAGAGTTTGTAAACTGGAATGATTTTCAGGAGGAGATTGATTTCCCTGCCACCTCAGGTTCAGTTTAATTTTGTGTTACTTAGGAAATAATGAGAAATATACATCAAAGTAATGGAAAGAGGCAAAGGCATGGAGCACTGGTTGCATTTTAGAAACTGCGGGTCAACAAGGAATCTTGCTCGTTTATTCACGAACCATAATCATATAATAGGGATCAGAAATTTCAGGAGTGAGCCGACTACCAAAAATGCATCTAGCAAAATGCATGGCTATCCATAGCTCTGTGCACTGTCATTATTTCATGACTGATGATTAGGGTTGTTTATTTACTCATGGCTAAAAGATATCACACTGGGCTTTGAAAAAGAAAGAGAAAAAAGAAGCAAGTAGGTAGCAAAAGCTGCAGTTTGATTTGGAATCTGGTCTGGGAAGTTACAAACCAACCTATTCTCAGAAGAGTGAAAAACCAGTCCATCGACCCTTAAGTCCCTAAATGGTCTGGGTCCTACGTACCTAAGGGACCTTCGTTTCCTTCATGCCCTTTGAGATCCCTAAGATCAGCTGAGAGCAACCTCCTACTAGTATCCCTAGCCTTCATGGGACCAATTGCCTCGTGGGCCTGATTCAGCTCCTGAAGTTAGGGGGAGTCTGTCCACTGCGTCCAGCCTCTTGACTAGAGATCTTGACCTGTTCCCTTCCCGTTCCAGTGTCCACAACACACCCAGCCATTATGGCTTGAGAAGCTTTCAGCCCATAGTGATGTCTGAAGTTCCATGATTTCCACAATGCTGTGTGACAGCTGATTGTAAATTATAGGGTCTGAAAAATCCATGTCTTCCCACCATGGCAAGAAGGAAACTTTCCTAGGCAGGTCCCTCCATCCTCCTGCCAAGGATAAGCTTTTATGTAAGAGTAAGAGTTTCTCCCATTTGTTTTAGCTGTAAGAAAACTGCTTCCAAATAGAACCAAATGTTTTCCTGAGCTTTGGTGTCTGTACTGCTCAGGGCTTTTCCAAGCTGCTGCATAGTAAAAATAATTGACTCGTTATACAAGGGTGAATATCTCCCTCTGAGGCTAGTTCCATTATAGTAACTTTGGAGCAGATCCTGTGCCTGGCTTTCTGAGCTACTTGGGGTGCCACGACAAGTAAAGTGGGTCCAACAGCCAAAGCAACCAATTAGCCAAAGAAACTAATAGCAAGATGAGTAAATACAGGCCCTTATCTTAGAGCCCTTACATATAAGAAGACACATGTATGTTCAACCGCAGATCAGATCTTCATGAACGTTTTTCAAGGTAAGGGGATGAGTCGCATACATAAGGATGGCAGGAGCAGGGCCAGGTCATTCATAAGAACCATTGCAATCTTTTTGAATGAATTTGCTTTTTTATTAAAGAACATCAAAGCCAGCAAGGAAAAGCACTTTCCTCATATCCAGACAATATAAACTTTGCGTCACAAAGTGTGGGACAGTAAGGACTGATCCACAACTTCCCATTGTAATCAGTGTACCCAGAGAAACAGTGTCATAAAGAATAGAGGGAGTTAAAAAATAATTCAGGTTTTAGAAGGACTTCTGGTAGTAAGTAAAAAACAAAACAAAACATAATCCACTGCTACTCACACCAATGTTTTCTTATCATCAAGAAAGACTGCATCAGTGAAGAGACATCCAAGAGTTGTCAGATCATATTTTGTACTGGACAGCCAAACTTGCCGCTCACCTCTCGTATAATAACAGTCAGTGTATTTGAAGAATCTATCATATGATGCCTCTTGCATTTTTCCTGGCTTTTTGCAGAAAAATGACCTTATACGTACAAGTAATTTCCGGTATTAATCGGGTATTAAAAAAAAAAAAAAATCTCCTTTGAAAAACACAGCATTCTTTAGAATCCGTGCAGCAGCTGAAGATTGATTTGATTCTTTTGCAACTACATCAACTTTCATTGCATCCTCCTGATAGAATGAGTCCTGGCATAGCTTGATGGATTGCATTCATTTCCATCCAAAGCCTAAAAAGTTTAAAGGCAGTCCTTTAAGTTGTTCTTTTTGAGGTACTCCCTTCTGAGCAGTTTTGCTTTTGCACAGTTTTATTTGTATGGTTATATTGTACATAATCAGAGTTATGTAGCACTGCAGGAGTATCTTCAGATTGGATTAAGTAACACATGTTGAGCTAATGTCAGATTTCTCTATGGAGATAATCATTCCTGTAGCTGGAATTTACAATCTGCTGATTGTGGATCCTGCACCCAGGACCACATTGGAGTCTCAAACTGGTTCCAGTGTGGTCCCAGAGCTGAGACCAAAATCAGCTGTTTGTCAGTTCCTTCCCCATCCCCTATCCCTTATCTCCTCCCTTGCCCCCCTACAGTGGAGCCAGTTCAAGACTCTGGTGTGGTGTGGGGACCGATTATTGGTTCAGCCCCAGCACCACACCAGGGCTAGTTCAGGACTCTGGTGTTCAAGGCTCTCAAGGAGCAATGGTCTCAAGTTGCAGCAAGGGTAGTTTAGGTTAGATATTAGGAAGCATTTTCTCACTAGGAGGGTAGTAAAACACTGGAACAGGTTACCCAGAAAGGTTGCTGAATTTCCTTACTTGGAGGGTTTTAAGACCTGGCTAGACAAATCCTTGGGTAAGATGATATAGTTGGGGACTGTCCTGTTTTGAGCAGGCAGTTGGACTAGATGAGCTCCTGAGGTCCCTTCCAACCCTAATTTTCTATGATTCTGTGTGGTGGCAGGGCTGGGACTTGCAATCAGCTGCCTGTTGGTCCAGCTCCACCAGAGCCAATTCAGGACTCCAGTATGGTATGCAAGCTGGGACCAGCAATCTTCAACTGTAGTAAGCATTACATTGCAACTACTCAGAACATGTTCTAACTTTTAATACAGCTCAGTAATGCTCATTATCAACTCAGATAAAACGTGTGCCAAGTGTCTCGTGCAACAAGGCCCTAAGGCTCTTGTGGAGAGAAGCCAGCTTATCCCAGTGCTTGTTTTGGTTGATGTTTTTGCTGACAGCCCTGTTTCCTGGAGTCTTATTGCCCAAGAATCTTTCTTTAAAAAAAAAAAAAAAAAAGTTCTACCCATCATTGTGGTAAAGGAAAGCTTGAGAACAGGAACCTTAAAGATTGGAAAAACCAGGAGATGAAAAAAAAAATCTATAATTTAGTATGAATAATAGTGCATGATGTTAGGAGGCCTGGCTCTTGGCTCATGGTGAGTGCTTAGGGTTGACAATGCTGTCTCTGTTACAGCCACTTCTGGCCTCAGAAACCTGGCACACCCTCATAGTAGTCATATTTCCCAGCTTCAAGCTCCAGTCCTTCATCTGTTGCTCCACCCTGTACATGCTATTCCCCCAGGCAAGGGTGTTTAGTATCAGAACATTTTACTGAAAAATCACCAACACCAGTGCACAGACCTTCCACTGTTGGTGCAAACAAAGACTGGATACTCACTTGAATCTGATATAGAATTATCCTGGGATAAATCCAGGGTAAAACTACACTCATGCAAGTGCTGTGTATCCACAGCTATGTCTGGGAAGCTGTTTGGCACTTGCTTCTGCTACCTGTACTAGCACCTGCTGTGGGCAGTGACTCCAGGATAACTGGTTGTCTGCTCCAGATCCCAGTGTAATTACAGTGGCATGCAAAACTAATGTATGTTATACTGGTGTAAATATGCTGTAAGCCTAGAGGCTTACCTGAGCTTGCACATGACGACTTTGGAGTGTTGCAGGAACTACATAGGATACTAATTCCTTTCCTGCTGTTAACAAGCTAGTCTTCTGTATCCTATTACATGGCTATTAAACCATTCCAGTGTCATTTTAACTGGCCAGAATACATGCAAGGCTCCTCACTGAAACATGAGATATTGCACTGACTTCAGTGGGTTGTTGGGGACAGAATTTGCTCGTAGATTGAAGAGCCAATAAGTTGTAACAACTATGGTCAAATAAAGTTATGAGCTTGAGACAAACTCATACAAAAAGTGTAAGAACACAAATACATTATGAGATGAATGTGGCCAGATGTCCAAAAGCCTAACTGTAGTCTGCTTTTGGAAGTCTGAGCTGTTCATATAGGTGTTCAATCCTGGGTTCTCCTTAATGGAAGTGCTCACTTTTTATTTCCCTGCATCTTCTTATCCATCTGCCGCTTTACATTCATATTTATTATCTCTTTCCTATTACAAAACACTTACAAAGAGAAGTGCAACAAGGGCTAATACGAAAAGGCGCTAGTATAGTAGTGATGCTTACTTTTGGCACTTTTGAAACTTTATTTTAGCTACAGATCCCAACGGATCCCAAAGTATTAAACAGTTGCATCTCAGTACGCTCATCTAAGGTTGGAAGGCAGATGTATAAAGTTCGCATTATCCACTAAAGTGCAGCCCCATCTGGCACAGAAGGCAGGAGCTATTTTAAGTCGGACAGCAAAACTGCGTTAGCTCAACATTATTAAAAATAATGCAACACAAAGCACTACATCTGGAGGCATCCTTAGAAAAGCGTTAGATACATTTGTTACTTAATAACACATTTGAATTTGGAAGATGTTAATGTCTGGATTATCTGGGGCCTGGTTTATCAAAACCAAGTTGATTTGTATGTGCCAAAGATAAGAGGCCAGGAATTTATGTTTGGACAAAAGGGCTTTGAGATTGCCGGGTGCAAATGTTTTAAATGAGGACAAAGGATTGAGTCGGAGGGATCAAGGTTTCCAGTCTCAGCTGATCTTCTGTTTCTTTGTGCCTCCCTGTGTAACTCACTCGATCCACTTGCTCTTCAGTGAACTCAGCTGAAGAAAAAAAGCTGGACCACATCAGAAACCATGTGTATCCTCTGGGATTGGTTTTCATCAGCTAAATTCATTTAAAGTTGGTATGTAAGGCAGGTATGTTGTTCCAGCTGCACACGTCTAAAGAGAAGTAACAGCCATAGCTCTGACCTATACACCAGTTCATAAAAATAGTGCAGGGGGACAGAGGGGCTAATTACTAAAGATTATTTGAAAAGTGTTCAATCTATTAGGCATAAATAATACATTCAAGGGACAACAGATTCTCACCTTGCTAGGATCATACCAGGGGTACAAAATGAGGTTTCAGGCCTAACCAGAGCTTTCAAAACCATTTCTTCAGCAGACCATGGCCCAGAGAGGTGTGCATCAGAGTCCTTTGCTAGGATTAGGGACAGTATACTCTTCATCTTCATTACAGTCTGTTTTCTCACCAGGCCTTTAGAGGAAAACGATGACAAGTAAAGGTTATACCTCACCACTGCTGTGAGCATGGGTGCCATGGAGAAGCAGGGAAGAAGAGAAGGAATCTCATGAGGTTCAATAAAGACAATTACAAAGTCCTGCACTTAGCATGGAAACATCCCATACACCGGTACAGACGAGGGGCTGACTGGCTAAACAGCAGCTCTGTGGTAAAGGACCTGGGGGTTACAGTGGGCAGTAAGCTGAATGTGAGCTGACAATGTGCCCTTATTGCAAAGAAGGCTAACAGCACACTGGGCTGCATTAGTAGGAGTGTTTTCAGCAGGTCAAGGGAAGTGATTATCCTCTATTCGGCACTGGTGAGGCCACATCTGGAGAGAGTCCAACAGAGTCCCTAGGCGTTGGGCAGGGAGAGGTAGCTTTCAGCCATCTTCCTCTTTTTTTCAATTTTAGGGCTAATAAGTTGAGGTTGGGGGCTGCTCTGAGTCAGCAGTTTTCCCCTGAAGTTATCCCCACCAGCCAAATACACCCCACCAGTTTCCCTTAAAGAGGGCCCTACTGGGGGTTGTGGATAGCTTAAAGCTGGCTAAGCTGTTCAGGATATTCCCTTACGCTAAGAGAATTTCTGTCTGGAAGCAGCTGCAACAGGGACTGATGATCTGGCTGTTGGGATCTCTGGAATGTTAGAGTAGAAGTCTGCCAGGGTTTCATTTGTCCCAGGCAGATAACTCAGATCCCTGGGGCATGTCCAGATGAGTGCACATAATTGTGCCGCTGCTAGTTGTCCCTCTGGAATGCCTCTGCATGCACGTTCTGGCACGTTGCCCCACGTGAAGTAGGGGAGGTTGGGTCCAGCACCTGGGCTAGCCCCAACAGCCTTACCTGGGGTCTTGGGGGCCTCCCAGGGCTCCAGCAGTGGTTATCTGGACACGTGGAGCCTGGCCAGGCTCTGGTTTGGGCAGTGCATGCTGCTGCCACATGCACCACTCTGGTTGGTTTTTTTTGGCACATTTTTTTCTGATCCTGGGATTTCCCAGTGTCTAAATTTGGCTCTGTGCTGCAAATATGCAGCAGAGAGAAGCAAATTATGTGTGCCTTATGCTTTTTGCAGCGCTGCAAAAGTGTTTGAGGTGCTGCAAAATGCACATGTGCACTTGTGTGGATGCGGCCATGCAGTTTAATCTATCAGTCTTTCAGGTGTTTAGCATGGTAGTTAAAGAGCTCATCAGCACTCCGCTAAGTGCATTTGGTCCTGAGTTGCAGTGTCTGCTGGTTGACTGCCACTCTCGGGATGGTGTATGTATAGGCTCTGCAAACCATTAGGTCTTTTGTGGGTAATGTGGGCTAATGCACGTATGGCAGTTGTGAAGTGCAAAAGTTATTATTATGGAGGAGGCTACTGCTTGTGTGTTCCTGGTACTATACGAGACACAAAGTAGACATAGTGCCTGTCTCTAGCATTTTGTGGTGTAGTGTTTTTGAATAAGTGGAAGAACTCTCCTATGCATAATGTACGCTTAATATTAATATAATGAAATCTTTGTTGTATGGCTCTTATTGGATGTAATTAAGTTATGGGATCTCTTTTTTTTAGATGTAATTACACCATTAAACATACCTTCATTTCAGCCCCAGAAATACTGCAATTACACCATTTAATGGCATTACATAATTCCATTTAACTATTGAGGGAACAGACAATTAATGTGGTTCTGGCGTACACCATGTTCTTTCTGTTTTTAACTTCAAAACTTTGACTGGATTAGATGTCCTAGTGGAATCTCAGGAGTGCAGGAGTGCATGAATCTCAGCTTCAGTGCCCAAGCCTTGGGAGCTCTTAAGTGAGCAAGTAACTTTATGCTACCGAGTACTCCCCATGGATGTGATGAGGCCCCTATTCCTAGGTGCTTACAGGATTAGGGCTTTAACTAAGAGTTCAAGTTCAGCTGTTTAAAGGAATTATCAGTTGTTTGTAGTCTTCAGCTATTCTTGTGGCTGCAAAGTTTAGTAGTAGTTTAATATATCTCCTTAGATTAATCTATCCTAAGGATAGTTTGATCCTATCCTTAGAAGATAGGATCCTAAGAAGAAGAAGCTCTAAGGCCAGCTTATTTTGGTGCTGGAAATAAAGTGGTCCATATTAGGACCAGATCAGGAGCTTGATTAGCATAGTAAAGCAGTCAATGGGAGACCCTGGGTAGCCTGCATAGGGACAGGAATTGAGGACTGGTTGGTGTGTTGGGGAGGGGTGGGCAGGGAGCATCTGGGCTCTACCCATGATCCCTGCATTTTTGTTGTTGGCGCACGCTGTGCCTCTGGGTCTCAAGGTGGGTGACACACTCATCTGGAGACGGACAGACATTTAGAAGATCGAAGTATGTGCATTCTCATAGCCTTTGGGAGTGACTCCACCAAATGTCTCCATGTCTAGAAGACATTTCTTGGCTGACATCAGCCTTGTTTCCAGAGGATGAGCGCCCAGTTCACCAGAGCTGATACTGCTATTGCCTTTTCCAACGTAGGAGCAAAGGACTGTCAGGGGGAAACAGATGCTGACTGGAGACACCAAGGGAGCTGCTAAGACTTTTGTCAGTCCAGGTTATATGACCCATGTGCTATTTCCAGTTTTCCCAGTGTCTCTGCATAGATGCTGTAATGTGTCCAGGCAGGTAGAAATTTCCACATCTTGATAGGGGGGCTGAGCACTTTTTTTTTTTTTCCCCCAAACATAAAGGTTTAAACAAAGCCTTGTGGCTAAAAAGATTTTAGTCTCCAAGTTTCTCTGTCCATCTGTTTTCACCAGACCTAAATCCATATGTTCCAATTTTTAAAGATAGTTTAATATTTCATTAAATTTTTTGGTGAAAAGATAGCAAAAATGTGCCTGCTTTAAAAGTATTTTTTTAAATTAAAAATAATCAGAAAAAGAATCTGATATGAAAGGGGATACAAGCTCTGGAGTTATACAAGCAGCTCCCTTCCTTTGTGTTCCTAAATAAAGCCAGTATCCAGGAGACATGTTCCTGTTTCTTCTTTTTGCAAAAAGACCCGGAAACTCTATAATTAAAATCTGATACAAAGTGGACATCCTTGGGACATGCTGCTGCCAAAATTGAAGTTAGGCAGGAAAGCTGGACTTGGAGCTTGAAAATAATTGAACCTGATGGTTTTTTCCTCTCCCTATTGAATTGATGGAGTTTTTTTAAAGTAGCTATAGTACAGGTCAAAGTTGTGCTAACGGTTTGGGAGAATGGAGTCCTCTTCCTCCACCCTCAGCACAGCAACGAAAGTAGAGAGAGAGGCAGCCACCCATTAACTTGATCTTCATGAGCTGCCTTGAGGGGTGACAGGTGGGTTTTATGTTCATGGGTCTTGTACTTTCAGATTGACAGCAGGGGTGCATATATTGGGGGGGGAAACTAGTGCACTTAAAGGGCCCTGCCAGCTCCGGTGAAGGCAGCAGAGCTGCAGAGGTGTGTGAGAGATGCATAACAGCTGTGCATGGGTAGCAGAGGAGCTTGTAGAAGGGCACTGTTTAAAAAAACCCCAAAAAACCTAACAAAAAAAACCTGCTTTACCTCCCAGCATTTTTGGCTTCTTCCTGCATGGTTACTAGAAGGAGCAAGCGGGGATTTTCCTCTTTTAACCTCTATGCAGAACTGTCTTGCAGAGAAACAACTTAGCTGTTGCGCAGGCAGGACTGGGAGTAGGCGAGGGGAGACTTCTGCTTTCGGTAGAAATGTGAGTGTGCAGTGTCAGCACTGGGCTAAGTACGGCTCATGCCCGGCACATTGATTAGCTGGGTCAGCTGAATGAAGAGAGCTGGCCAGGGCCTGAGTCCTAGTCTGTAGGGGCAAGACTAAGTGAGTAACTGAGCCCAATGGGCCCTAGCTCCTCCCAGCACCTGCGTCTTACTGCACAACTTACTGGTCTCCAGTGCTTGTGCAACTCCTTTGAATTCCTGATTCCTGGTTAACCATCTGGCTTGATGTTTGAACTTTGGTTTGACTTTGGCCTGCTTCCTGATCTCTTTTTAGTCTTCTGGTTTTGTTTTGGACTCTGGGCTTTGGTCCCTGCTGCCCGAGTTTAGAACTTGGCTTGCCCCCCGGTCACTTCAAACCCACGACTTATCCCTGAAACCCCACTGATCCTCACTCGTGGCTCCACCAACTTGGCCTCATTCCCTTGTGAGCTGTGGTGTACATAAGGGAGTGCAATACCTGTGCCCAGGTGATGCCAAGTCTAGTGCAGGAATGTGTGTCATTTCCATCATATCCGTTCCTTGGTTGTACAAGAAAGCTGCTCTAATTATTTCTATTTTTGCAACAGGGAAGGGAAGGGAAGGGGAGGGGCAAAGGTGTACCTATTGTGTGGTGAGTTGGCAGCCAGCATGCTGGACGGTGACTGTCCTTTTCTTTGAATGTAGCACATGTGTTTGGGGTACTCATGGCTGTGTTCACAAGTAAGGGGTGTTTCTTTGTGCACCTCCAACGACTGCTGAGCTGTCATGCATTTTGGTTTTGTCAGGAACTTGGCTCACAGGGAAGGAAGATAGCTGTGTGATTAAGGGACTGGTTATGGAGTCAAGATACTTGGCTTTGCCAAGGTTTTCCTATTTGATGGTTGGCAGAACACTTATTTTCTATGTCCCTCTTCCTCCTCAGGAGTAGCATGAGGATGTACTCATTACTGCATGTATGGTCTGGCCACAAACCTAGATAGATATGTACTAGACCATGGAAGAGTGAATGATATAGTTTTATATGACATGAGCTCTGTGGCAGAACATATTAAAAGATAATGTAAAAAGAATGAAAATCACATTGGTTTGTTCAAACTAGTCCACCAGTGAACTCTGGAAAAAAAGCATGGCCAAGTAATGAGAGCAAAGGGCTGACAATGAGAAGCCCTGGCTTCTGTCCTCTGCTTTCTGCAGACTTGTGGCATCCCAGAGCCATGGCAGTTGATACGGATACTGCTCTGCGTTGCCAAATTTCCAGACCTGTGGGGAGCCCTGTGGGCCAGATGACATGGTTCTGTGAGCTAGAGCAGTTCACCAGCTGTATCTTAATCACCCCTGGTTTAGACTGTTAGGCCAGAAGTACCACCTGTTTGGCACCTAAGTGGGATCCCGTTCCACTCTGTTTGCATCTCTGAAAACTTGTTAATGAAAATAATGGGATGGATCCTTCTCCTCCATGCATTTTTGTGACTTTTGGTATAAAGTGGGAATGTCAAACTCATCCAGCCCTGCGGAAGAGATGCGGGGTGCAGGGCCAGTCTGCTGGATTGGGCCCAGAGACTAGCCCCATGTGCTGGGCCAGGTCACAGGGCTAGTCCATTGAGGGTTCTGCATGCAGGGTGTGCCCTGGACTGGCCCCATGTGCTGCTTGCATGAGCCCAGCTCAAAACAAGGTGCAGGAGGCTGGTCTGGGGTCATGGCTGCATGTAGTGCCCATGCCAGAATCGCCCTATGTGCTGAATCTTGTACACGGGGACGATTTGTGGGCCTGATCTGGACCAGCTCTGGATCCAGTGTGCCAGGCTGTTCTTGCATGGGCTCTACATGCAGCATACACCCAGATTGGCTGACTTCAGTGCGTATGCCATATACAGGGCACGGGGGACATAGTCAGCATGTGCTATATGCAGCACACCAGTCTGAGACCCACAGGCATTACTGTGGGCTGGATTGAAGGGCTCGCTCCATGGGCTGGCTCTGGCCTGCGGGCTGTCTTTGATACCCCTGATCTCAGCCTTTATAGAAAAGTAGGTGCATTAATGGATTTTTCAGGGATTTGAACAGGGTGGAATAGGATTGCACTATGGTGCCGAAGTCCAGTTAGGCGAGTAACAGATGCAAGTAGGTTCTATTAATCTCTCTGTGCCTGGGAATATTAATGTTGGGGGGATTGTGAGGATTGTTTCAAGTTCTGTGAGATCCTTGGATGGATGGTTGTATCTTGAAGTGAAGGCCAATGTTGCAGTCTATGTTAGTGCAGCCAACATACAGGTGTTACAGAGCAAGGACAAGACCAGGCAAGACTCAGCGCTGCGTGCTTGTAACTTCTTTAGCATCCTCAACACTGGTTCTTACTGTGGTGCCAGCAGGAAAGCTATAGCAGTGTTGAATATTTACAGGTGGTCTTTGATTTGGTAATGCCATGTCAAGCCTTTATTACCTAGGCTTTATTACTGCTCCTTGCTATATGCAGGAATGAAGGCCTGAGCCCTGAGTGCCAAGTGGTGCAAAAGCATCAGGCCATCTGCTTAGCATCACTGGTCTCTGTGAGCACGTCAGCCTTGTGTTGTCATATTGAATACAGAGTCCAGGTCAAGGTCTGTGCCTCGATATTCAAAGTTTTATATAGGGTTGGCGCCTGCCACATGAAACTCTGACATCCTACAACACTTGTGCTCCACTACAATAGTGAAACCGCCAGCAAAGTGTGGGAAGCGCAGGAGCCAAAACTTTCACTGGAGCCAGATCTGAAATGTGGAACTTCCTCCTGTAATTGATAAGAAGGCCCCATGTGGAAGCTTTACCATTTTACACGTTAAATGTGAAACTTGGTCCTTTTACTAAGGTTTCTCTAGGTAATGAGTATAGCCCTCCTATTCATATGCTTATAGATGCAGACAAAGGCAAAGTCACGTCTGGGTTTGGATTTTAGACACCCCTGGGTCCAGAACCAGGGTTCTGTTTTGGTTCATTTCTAAAAACGAAGTTAGATTTTCACTGATATAAATTCTCCCATTCAGGGCTGAGGGGTGGTTAGTTGTATTGTTTTGAAGTTAGCATCTGACAAAGTATATTGTTGCCTGTGAAAGCTCATGCCTCTCAGAACCACTTAGTTTCTAAGGTCACATATACACATGCCCAATGCCTGCTCCAGCGCATGCTAATTAGCATGCTAATCGAGCCTGCTGGAGCATGCTAATTAGCACGCTTCAGCAGCCTTGGTATGACGTGTATTCAGTGTCCCTGCACTTCAACATGACAGCAGGGGCGCTTTAACTAAAACTTGTCGAATGAGCTTTAGTTAAAGCACCCCCACTGCCATGTTGAAGCACAGGACTCTGAATACATGAAATGCTGTGGGCTCTTTAATTAGAGAGGCTTCCAAGAGTCTCTCTAATTAAAGCACTCCCTTCCCACCCCCGAGCACATGTAAAGACACCCTAAGGTACTATCCAGCCCTACCTTCTGCCTCATTCAGTGTTGTGTGTGATTAGGCTGTGGCAACTTGGAATAAAATTATATAAAAACCCAGAGATTTTAAGGTAATGGTATGCAGACTCCATGTACAAAAACCTCAAGGAAGGTGGGTGGTAACTTTGTATGAATTTAGCAGCTCTCCTTGTTAGAACCATCACGTATATAAAAAGCAAGAGGAAAAAAGACCATGATTAGGCTGCATCGGAAGAGACTTTGGCACCACTTACAACTTAGCTCTGATACTAGCTGTTCTCCCTGTGACGCTGGCAGAATGCAGCTCTGCCTCTGAATTGCATCTCCAGATTTGTATGCAGATGTCTGCCAAGGGCAGGGAAAGTCGCTCATCTACTTAACCTAGGTTAGTACATATCCTGATTAGCAAGTCAGCCACGGATCTAATAGGAGTTGATTTCCCCTCCTTCCCCCAGTAGATGCCAGGCTCTTTAAGAGAGGTCTCTGCTCTCATGCGCCCTTGCAGTATCTCCTTTCTACCTCTTCTTCTCTCTGTTTATCTACATGTAATTTCCTGCAAGATATTTTTTTCCCACACATGTATTTTTAGGCCTACATTTGTTTACCAAAATCTGTCTGAAGTTCTGCTAAATAGCAGCTCAATATCCATTCATTGATTTCCCAAGATCTCATTAGTTTTAAATGCCTCTTTGAAGCTGCCGGTGAAGGAGGTCTTTGTCTTTCATTTTAAAAGCATTTTTTAAAGTTAGTCATTGTATCTGAATTGATTTTATCTAGATTTAAAAGGGGTCCATTTACATTATCCTTCTACTTTATGTTTACTTTTTGGCCTGAGCATCCGAGTGCTCTATAGTACTTACAACGGAAACGAAGTTAGAGATAGGAATTAATGAGTCTACTGATCATCAGCCAAAAAAAACATGCCAGGGAAGATCTATGTAACAAGCTAACCCCAAAGGTTTCCCCAAGAGAAGCCCTTTTCTATATCGGGGAAAAGAAAAATGGAGTAACTGAAGTGATGTAGTGGGTAAAGGCATTTGCTGAGGTTTTAGGAAACCTGGATTAGGGAATTTATTTTTGGGTGTGCCCCTGGCTGTTTGCTGGGTGTCACTGTTTCTTTGTGCCCTGGTTTCCCCATCTGTAAAATGGAAATCCTATCACTTACCTTCCTTTAAATGTGCTGTAAGACCTGTAGGGAAGAGCTGTATAAAGGCTTTTTATTGTAATCAGGAACAAGATTCTTGCCTGCAGATCAGTGACTTGAGCTAAGCTGTGTAGTTTTCTGTCTGATATCAGAGGGCATTTTACCCATAAATTTTATTGGCTGTCTAATGAAGTGCTGTGTTGTGTACTAATCTTCTTATTTCGGGATCCATTTTTGCATAATTTGATGCAAACTTGTAGGGACAACCAAAATATGGGTCCCCTGCATTCCT
>NW_005842018.1:2530599-2534462 GCF_000455745.1 Alligator sinensis | reverse complement strand
TGCTGACAACGGCAGGATATGACTCAGATCCTGACAGTGGAAGAAAGTTACAGTCTTTAAAATAAATAATTTAATTTGTATTAGTTTGCTGTTATTTGCAGTTGAGTTAAAAGGGAAAGGATGCTCTGAGGGAATTTTGTGCTTTGTGATATAAAGAGCAGATTCTTTTATAGCCAAGGTCTCAAATGGACCCTGTTGACTAGGTCCCATAACTTGAAGGGCTCTGAGCTAAGTGGGAGATTTTCATTGCCAGACCCGCGTGTGCAAATAGGGTTTTTGCTTACCTAGCTCCTTGATTTCCAAGTGTATGTGCCTAATTGTGGGCACAAACATATTATTGCACATGCGGTTTTGCAAACAGTTTTACAATGATGCCGTAGGCTTTCAGTTTTCAAATATGGCCACCTAAATTGCACCCAGGGTACCACATTTCCTGAGTGCAAAAAGGCACGCAAGTGTTGTTTGCCTATCCAACTGGCATTTGTGGGTACAAATGCAAGGTTTGGGTCTGCAGTTTAGGTAAATACTTTTGAAAATGGTCTCCAGATGCAAATCTAGGTGGTGACATCAGAAAGAATTGTATTTTTCCTGAAGTTTATAATTCCTAAGTATATGAAATAAGCTGTCACCGTTTAGAACTAATGTTCTGATACCAGACTTGAGTTATTAGACTAGTAAATTCTATTTGTCTGTCTAGTAGCTGTCTTCACTGACATCTAAGTGCAGTGAAATGCAGAGAAAATTAAAAGCAATTGCATTAAGAAGCTGTTTATTCAACAGGAATGTTCATTTTTCATACAGTATTAAAGTTACAGAGTGCAGCCTGCAAGTTGGAATATTTTATTACAAAGTGTCTACAATAAACAGCTAGCCAGAATAAATTATATTCCTCTGCTGGAAGATTTATTGAAGTAGCATGTCTTTTACTAGGAGACTATCATTGCATATAAATGCATTACCCTATAAAATATTACAAGAGCATCACGGCATGCGTCCAGGGTTCTGAACTGAACTCGAATGAACAAATGGTGGACAAGCTGGGAGGAGGGGGAGAAGAGGAAGGAAAAGCATGCATTTCCAGCAACAAATTATTTTTTTGGCCACTGTCATTACATTTCACTAGGGATCAGAAGTGTCAGTTGTTTAGGAAATATTGTAGACATGGAAACTTGAGACTCTGAAGAATAAATGTACACGGAGCAGATTCTAGGCATACCAAGTTGTGCTGTGATATTGTTAATCATCACAAACTAACCAGGGCTTACTTTTGGTCAATTATTTATTATTTGCTGTGTTTTTCACATCCTGGAATTCCTACTTGCTTTTTGTTTGTTCCCTTCTCGAGTGAAAATCCTGTTACCATCTGAGTTTGCCTGGGCACATGCAGAATAAGGACTTCCAGGATAGAACTTTTACATATAGTCAATATTATTTAGTTTTCATTCTGCAGTAACATCTAGAGGCCTCTGTACATCGGGACCTTATTGTGCTAGCCCCAGTACAAACACAGTCAGAGACAGCCTACGTCCTGAAAGGCTTACAATTTAAATAGGGAGGACAAGCAAAGAGTGGGCATAGAAGTGACACAGAGTCAGTGCAGAGCCAGACCTAGGAGCAAAACCCAGATCTCCCTGCCTTAACCTAACACTCTGCCAGCTCGGCTGCCTCCCCCGTGCCTATTAATTATCCGCTGTTGTCACCAATCTCTTTTTTTTTTTTTTTTGTAGCACCTGCTCAGTATTTCACAGAACATAGACAAAAACAAGAGCTCTGTGCTATATTCCTTGTAATTTAGGCTTCCTGTCTTGCAAGCTCTATTGCTATGTAAATCTCTGCTTCAGAGGAGCTGCTCATGTGAATAAGAGTTACTGGTGTGAGCAAGGCCTGTGGAGTTAGGCTGTAAATAATGGATCAGCCTAGGTTCAGCACAACAGTACAAGATCTGGGCTGAGCATATTGGCAATACCAGGTTGGTTATCGCTGGTGAAAGGGTAAGGTCTGTTTTGCACAGCTTTGTCCTTACCCCTGACTTAAGCTATCCTGACTGCAGAAGTCTTTGATAGTATCGGTTGTTTCCATGAGGGGAGTTTGCTGGTATAATTCTACCCGCGTGGTTATGCTGGCAAACCCTTTCCAAAGTAGACAAGATCTAGCATAGGTGCTGACTTTGTTTTTTGCCAGTGGGTGCTTGCAGATGTAAAAAAACAAAACAAAACAGAATCCAACCAAAAAAGCCGGACTTTACTTCTAACTTGGGGCCTTCCTGCGCTGAACCCCACACATGCACAGAAGACACTCATACTTCAACCCAGCTCTGCAGCATCTGTAAAGATTGGGCACTTTAGTGGGGCTTTTGGCGCTTTTATCTAATAGCTGATTGAATCAGCTTCAGCTAAAAGCACCAAAAAGCCCTGCTGAAGTGCCCGGGCCTTACAGATGCTGCAGAGATGGGTTGAAGTAACAAGCTGCTTCTTTCAGGAAAGCACATTTTGGTTTGTTTGGGGTTTTTTTTAACATTTGCAAGTGTGGCTCTGTGCATGCTTAGCACCAACTAATTTCTTTCGGTGGGTGTTTGAGCCCTGGAGCACCCATGGAGTTGGCACTTCTGAAACCTAGCCAGGAGAAGGGGTGGGAGGGTTTAGAGTTGGGATGAAAAATAAAAGAATAAAGAATGTGTTGGGTGTGGAGGAAATGAAAAAGTGAGGACACCCTTGTATATACTTTTTTGGAAAAAATATTAAAAACAGAAGATGTCTGTATTGTGCTGGCAGGGGCTAAATTCTGTTTCCTCCCCTAGGGGTATGTCCAAGATGAGCGCAGACATTTGTTTCCCTGGAGACAAGTAGCAGTGGCACACCTTGTGAAACGCCCATGCCATGCATGCTTTGGCATGTGGCAGGTTACGCTGGATGGGGTAGGGGAGGCTGGGGCCAGCAATGTGCTGGCCCTTGCTGTCTTACCTGGGGTCCTCGGGGCTTCCTGGGGATGCAGCTGTGCCAGGAAGCCTGGCCAGTAGCTGGAGTGTGGCTGTGGTCGGGCTCTGGTTTTGGGCTGCTGCTACATGCGCCACCCCACTTGTTTTTTGGCGTGGGTTTTTTGATTCAGGGATCTCCTGGGGTCAACACCCCCCACCATGCTGCAAAGTAGAAACGTAGGGAATGCCTGCATATGCGGCGTGTGGTGCCACAGATAGATCTGGATGCGCCCTAGCTGTCTAACATTAGGCAATTGCCCAAGTCCTGATATATGTGGCCAGAATCAGGGAGGTGTCCTTTTCCTCCTGTGTTCTTCTGTGCTTTCATTCAGGAACTAACGTGCAGCTTGTATGCCCAGGAGCGTCACTCCACTTTGCCCCGCAGAACCAAACTGCCCTCCTGGTGATTTCAGTGGGCAACTCTTGGACACCTTGGGAGAGATCCTCAGTTATGTAGGGGGAGCCTGGTGCTTCATTTGTTCCTATGGGAATTTTAACCTGTGCTGAGCTGCCTCGATTTTTCTCTTCAAACACAGGTGCGCTCTTTTTCCCACTAGTAAGTCTCTGCCTCCCCTGCATGAAGTACCCTCAAGAGGACTGCCATTCGAAGCTTTTCCAAATCATCCAGTTCCACCCCTGTCGAAGGTAGTTCAAGTGGGTGGAGCGTGATGTGAAGAAGCCTGCTCACCACCCTTAGTGCTACGTATGCTGGTTTCCCCCTGACTCTGAAATGCAAAATACACAAAAATCCATGGGAGCCAGGGTTCACTTTCCTGCTGTCAGGGCTGAGTCTACTTCCCGGAACAATAGTCAGGCTTCCTCTTACTTGTTTTCCTTCTGTCTTCAGCATGTATTCTTCCCGGGTGCTCAGGGACCTAGTCTCAGCAGG
>NW_005842018.1:2520398-2530587 GCF_000455745.1 Alligator sinensis | reverse complement strand
GGCTCTTGGCCCACAGCTTTGTACTTGGTTACTTCCTTGGGATGTGAGAGAGCAGGATTCAAAACCCTCAGTGGGAGGCAAGTCTAGAATATGGGTCCCCTAGGTTTCCCCTGTCACAGGGACAAGGTGGGATGATGGACATGGCTGTGCTCTCTTTGACTCTCACTCTTTTTGGCTACAATTTTGGAGTTAGGGCTGTTTTGCACATTAATTTAAGTGGCTCAGGGAGCTCTTAACCTTGGGATTGTTCACATAGTAACATGTGAAACTAGTTTTAGGCACCCTTTGGGCATCTTAAAGTTACGCCACTCCAGGCTAGGTTTATCTGTCATCTGTTACCCAGCTAGTGTTACACTAATGTGTGGCCACTCTAGGCTGCACTTAGTGTAACACCATTTCCTCTCCACACTCGACCTGGATCCGGTCACTGTCCCCCACCACATTAGGCTTGCTACCTCCCCGCCACCGTCCCCCACCAGCCTGGATTGGCGTACTGCCCCCCATCCACCCAGCATGTCAGATCCCCACCCCCCCGCCCATGCTTCTGGCCCACCTGTGGCTGCCAGCACTGTCCTGGGGGAGCAGGCAAGGAAGGGGAATCTGCCTGCCGGGTGTTTGCTGCTGGCTGGGCTAGGCTGGGCTTGGGGTTGGGGGGTGAAGGGGAACGGGGAGGGAAGGGAGGGGGAATTCTTACCTTTTAGTCCTAAAGGCTCCTGCTCACCTGAACTGCTCTAAACTTGAGCTAACACTACCACTGATCAGCATTTGAGAAGCTTAAAGTGCAATAGGTAATAAAGCCCATAGATGGGTATGGGGCAGCACGGAACTGCTCCTGAGCATCTGCACTACAGACAGCCTTGGTCACATTGGGCAGAGCTGTACTGTGCACGTGCAACTACATGAAACGTGCAGTAAAATATCATCGGGCAACTCAGGCTCCTAATATCTGTGTGCATCCTAGCAGTGAGATGAATTCTTCTTGAAAGGTCTCGTGGGGATGCCTGAAAGTTTCTAGCATGTCCTCTCCCCTGTACTGCTGTGAATTGGCCTCTCTGTTAGGCGTCTGCTAACCATCCCTATAGATCACTTTCTTTCAGTGGGTCCTTGTGAAGTACAAGCAAAGTTGGTCAAGTGCTTTGACCTGAATGGTGCTGTTTAAAAGTACAGTATCACTAGGGAAGCTTAAGTGCTAGCTTGATGTGGTTTAGCAGCCTTGGTTGCTTTGAGAGAGTTTGCGTTTTTGTAAGGTTGATGCTAGAAGGAAATTGTCTCACCTTGGGGAAATATATTCCAAAAAGGAAACCCCTGGGTTATTTTAAAAAGGGATTTAAATGTGTGATAAGAATGGGTCACCTCTAAAAGCTGGCATCCTCCGGGAATATTCTTTGTCCTCAAGTTCATTTCTATATACCAGCGAGTGCAAAGTTGGAGTCTTTGTTTTCTCCTGAGGGCTAACTTGACATGGTTGAAAAGCTGGAACAAAAAATGAGGTCTCAATGAAACTGGCTTAAAAATGTGGAGGTTATAGGAAAAATAATACATTTTTTGGGTCCTCCTATTCCCTGTCTGGTTCCTGAGCCCTTAGGATTAAAGTATTCAAGCTTTTTTTCTGTCACCAGAATGGCTTGAAATTTATAGTTCCAGCTTATTTTTTTTGACACAATCACACAACCCCAGACTTGAGTTTCTTTAAGAAAAAAATAAATCACAAGGTTTGCAATAGAAATGTTTGTAATAAGTGCTTGTTGGCAGCACTACTTCCAGAGTAGATTAACTAAAGAGAGGCACTTGGTACCAAGTCCTGAGTTTGGTACCATTATTGCTGAGTGTGGGAGGGAACGGGAATCTTGGCCAGTGCATACTTTCTGCTTCACTAATAGCTGGTGCAGTGGGACATGACTATTGACTAGTCTGTGCTGCAAATCCCTCTTAGGGCAAGTGGCTTCCACCTGGCTAACCAAGCCCATTCCTGCCTTCAAGGGAACAAATCCTTGTCCCCTTAACATTAACTCTGCCATCTTGCTTTGTGGTGGGGAGAAAGTCCCACAACCTCATTCCCACCTGGTGCTGTAGGCAGAATCTACCCCTATCAGCTGTTGTAAACCTGTCTCCATTCCCCCTCACCTGCCCTTATCTTTATTATATCATCATGTAGGAATGTTAAGATCATTCAGATGTTATGTCCCCTTGCCTGTTACAGCTTTTATATACCCTTTGCTCTTCACACTGGCTCCTGCCTTCATGGTGGCTTTCTGATTGCAGTGTGTAGTGGAGGCTCTTTACTCTATTGATTTATCGTAGCTTTCAGACAATGCCAGATCTCTGCTGAGTGCCGAGCAATCTGCAGTGGTCTCATTTTTACCTTTTTTAGGGAGAAAGAGACAGCCTGGTTGGGCCTGCCCCCATATGTGCAAAAATCCTTTTATGAGAAATTTGCAGTACAGCTGACAGCATACGGGAGAAGACTTCAGAGTGGCCCGATACAGGGTCAGAAACAGTGTGCACATTTCAGAAGCAAGGAGGACTGGAACAGTTTCTGGAGGGGGTTGTTACAACACAGCAGGCTGGATTCAATGCTGGTGGCTCACCTCTGCAGACTGACTTTTTAGCACCGATGGCTTTGATCCATGACCACCAGAGATGGCATGAGTCGGCTCAGTTGCTCTGTTTCCCTTGTTTCTGTTTTCTTTTTGAATGATGATGTTAAGACTCCTTTAGTCCAGCAGGTTTTGTTTTATGGACTTGCTTGACTTATTATTTTGGTTAATGAATAGTTGTAAATTATAATGGTTGAACTTGTAAATAGTTAAGTAATGAAAAAGTTAGATGTCTTTGGCTACTGGTGTCCTTACCTGCCTTGCCTATAATATATACACACACACCTGATGGAGACAGAGGTTTCCTTTCTTGATATTTATGCTATTTCACCTGCCCTGAAATGGGGAAAAGTGAATGTGTTTATCCTCTGAGTCTTAAACTATACCTGGAAAGGACTAAGATGGTGGTATTAGGAACCGGATAGTGCTGAACACCTGAGAGTGTCTCTGTCAGCAGTGTGTATGTATTAGGGACACCTGTAGTTGAAGAGGCCTACCATTTTCCACCTTGTGCCCTTTGATTTTCAAATGGAGCCAAGTTGAAACTTCTTGATATCGCAGAGTTCAGAATTGTTTGATTCTGGGATTTTGGACCAGCCTGCTATAGAGATTGGATCAGGAATAAAATTTGAATTTGAATCGAATCTTCCGCAAATCTTAGAGCCTATCACTGATTGGATATAGGCATCGCAGCAAAACACATACAGTGGAATTTAGGTTATTTTGGTGGAGCAGAAATACTCCAGTTAAGTGTAAATGTGCTAACCCAGCTACCAGAAAAGTAGGGTTGTATTAGTGTGGTACTCCGCCTAAGATCATTAGTCCTACTTTTCAGATCAGAGCCCACTGCGTGGGCCGGATTAACGCATAGGCAAACTAGGTGCAAGCCTAGGGTCCTAAGTGAAGAATGGGCCTGATTGTGCTTATTTTGCTGTGGCACTGCCGCTGCCATGCCGCTGCACGGCTGCCCAGCTCCTTTTCCCTTCTAGGGCTGCACACTGCAGCTCCAAGTCCCGATGGTGGCTGCTGCTACCCTCTGCAAAGCACCTAGGTGCACAGTTTGCTTGCGTAGGGCCCACAAAAGGGTTAGTCTGGCCCTGCCCCCTGGTACTGTGGCTCCACTGCTTTGGGTACCCAAGTTAGCTCATTTACAGCTCGCTCAGGTATCTCCTCTCTGTACGGCAGGATACCATGTAGACAACATAGCCTCAGTTTATCACAGATATTTTGACAGCCGGTGTGGGGCTAGGGAAGGTCGATGGGTGTTGTGCTGGGTGAGGGAATTTCCTCAAGGCTGTGTGAGCACCCTCTCCCTAGTTAATTGCTGCCCTTCTCTCTAACTAAAAGTCCCTTTAAATGTCTGTGGGGAGAGGAAAGCAAGGTTCTTTGGGTAAATGTGGTATCTTTTATTAGCCCAGCCCAACTAAATAGCTGGAAAAATTATTCTTTGCAAGTTTTCAGGCATGAACACCCTTCTTCAGGCACGGGGAGAGTGGTGGTGTTTTGTGATCTCCTGGATGGAAGAGAAGCCAATATGCAAAATTGCAGGTCTGGTGACAGAATGTCGCTGGTAAAATGTAGTGAGGTTACCCAGGGTTATCAGTTGGCAGGCAGGTTGTATATAATGTGAGAGGAATGTTCTTATTATGCAAAGACAAGCGTGGTGATGGTTTTGTAGGAGTTTGCTACACACCCAGCCACTGCAGGTGTCCCCCCTGCAGCTCTCTTGGGGGAATGGCTTCCTTGCAGTCAACTGAGTGCTTGCAGCATGGTTAGACATGCCCCAACCAGCTTGCATATTAGTGCATTATCTAGGGTGGCACAGGCTTCAGGGAAGGCTGCGCAAGCCTGCGTGCAGCCCTGGGTACTTCTTCAGGCTTCTAGATCCCACACTGAATTTTGTGTGGCTGCACACGTATCCACACCTTTCTGTATGTGTTGCAGTCACTCATCTGATGGCGGTGTGGATATCCTTACTGTGTGCACATAAGGAAAGCTTAGTTTCACTGCTTTATTGGTCTCTGTTAACTCCTCCCTTGATACCAATACATCCCATGTGAGAACAGTCTTTAGACTCTCGCTGGTATGGCACAGTATTGCATGAGTTATTTAGCTGTAGCAGCGGTGTTGACTCCAGCTGAACTTCCTTTGTCAGGGAAAGGGTTGCCCATGCATGGGTCTTTCTCTTGTGGCTTTGGTAGTTTTGTTAGGGACTCAGATTCTGTATTGATGAAAGCGATGCTTTCCTACATGGCTGACAGATGGGAGCAAAATGCGTGGATGGAAATGAGAGGCTGTGCCGCCCGTGGAGGTGGGGTGCGTCAGCACCGCCGTGACACTGTAAGACAGTGATTCTCAGCCAGAGTGGCTTGAGCTCCTTTCACTGTTGTGTGTGCAAACATGATTCACAAGAGAAACCCAGAGATTGTAAGTAGGAATTCATGATGTCCAAAGCATTCTGACCTGTTGTGGCCTTTCTGAGTTGTTTGCAACAGAAGAATTGCTCCATTATTTTTTGTAGCCATAAAAAATTGAAAACTAAGAGCTGGCATTGTTTGAGGGGTACCTCGAGTCTCATTAGGGGTGCCTTGAGTCTACAAAAGTTGGGAACCAGCGTGGTAGGAGAAAGGCGAAAAAGATTTTCTTTGTCAAAACCAAGGGACCTGGCTTGTGATGGAGGAGCGCCTCTCAATTTGGTCTGTCCTTTCAAGGACAAATCTCTCTCACTTCCATGGATACAGCAGGCCCCCAACTTGGTGAAACTGCTGCAGTTCGGCTTCATGGTGACATGGGTGAGCTCTGTGCTCTCTGTGCACTTCAAAGCCCTGCTCTGCGGCAGCTTTGAAGTTGAGGGTCTGAGAACTGCAGAGATCTGCTGGCCGGCACATCTAGTGCCTCTTCTTCAGAGCTGCAAACAGGAAGTAATTTGCAGCGCGTGAGAACAGCAACTTGACTGAACCTGCAGAGTAACAAACAATAAGACCAGCACCAATTCTCATGGGCCACTAGCTGATGATTTATATATATAGACACTGCTTACATAACAGCACCACCACAATCCCAGGGTGTGAGACAGAGTGGGCCCTGTACGCTGGCTGCAGCATAGCTCCCCTGACATGAAATACACTTTCTTGGGCTTTGGCAGGAGATAAGAATTTGGCCCTATTTTTATTTTTTTTTGCATACCTGATATTCAGACAAGGCTGGATGTTGATATAGCCCAGCGTCTTGTAGCGCTGGTGTGATTTGCACCACAGGAATAAAAGGAAGGTGGACTCTCTGTTAGTGGGGAGCAGAGGCATCACTGTTGTGAAGAGCGCAAACTGCAGCATTCCAGCAGAGTGGATGGTACAAGCCAACATTTCAGATTACTTATCAGAGCGATTGGAGGTGAAAGTGTTACAAATACCATATAAAGAAAGAGAAACATTTGCCCTGACTGTTAAAACAAAGATCCGGAGATCAAAACACTCAGCTCCATTTAGGGTGAGTTAGTCTCAGAGTGAGTCTTTCATTCTTTAGCTAGCAGAAGAGATGTGAAAGTGGCAGGACAAAGCTGTCCATTAATCTACTGATTTCAGTGGAGTTGCTCTAAAGATAAATTTAGATCAGTACTTTGGATAGAACAGTTCTTTTGCATTGCTTAGGATTTGAACTTTTCCAAATCTAACTTTTTTGATGACAAATTATATCCTTTTTTTTTTTTTTTTAGAAAAGTTTTCAGAAAATAAATAACTCTTGCCTCTCCAGAACATAGAGACATTCATTTATTCTTAATGAACAAAATACATCTTTCTATTGTACCAGCTTCCCCTGAACTCAAATGCTGCTTTTTCTGTAGGTTATCTGTCACAGGCCTTCTTTGTACATTGCCATTGATGTCACAATTAATATGGTAATTGTGGCATAAATGTAAGGGTACACGCTCACCAAGTTTAAGGCATCATAAAGTGGCATAGCAGCCATAAAAATGTTTTACATTATATGCATTTCCTGTGTCATATATAGACCACTTCTACGGCTGGTTTATACGGTGTCTTAAATTGAACATGTAGCAAGCAGGGATTGGGGCCCTAGAGTCAGCTGGTTGTCGGCTCTGACGGGAGGGATGGGGGGAAACACTGGAGTCTTGAATACCTCCAGTGTGGTTCAGGGTTGGGGCTGACTGTTGGCCTTGGCCCTAGACCTGCAAACACCCGATTTTCAGCTTGTCTGGGGTCATGATCCCAGGCTCCCCCAACACTGGCAATTAGAAAGGGCACAATTGGTATCTGATTGGCGATCCCAAAAACATGCCTCTTGCCATGCATGGGTGGTATGCAGTCTTACAGGAATGTGTGCTAGGAGTCCTAGTTCCTTAGGGCTGTATCCTACAAGAAAGTTCAGGTAAAAACCCTCTTTAAAGTCATATCAGATAATAACCTGTGAATAAAGTCATCTCAGCTCAGGGAAAACAGGAGAGTTCAGTGGAAAACTACTGTAGGGCTCTTATCGAGCGCTTGTCTTTCATTGATCTCAGAGTACTTTACAGATAGGGCAACACGGGGAAGAGAAGTGACATGTTCAAAGTCAGTCAGCTAACTAGTAGCAGAGTTAGAAACAGAATCCATCTCTCGCAAGTCCCAGTTCAGGCACACATTGGCTCCTTAGGTGCTTATACCAGGCTGTACGTCGAACAGGAAGCTATTCCCCATCCTTTGATATGCAGGTATTGAAAGGGACAAAACTAGAGACTGAAGAAGGGTAGAAGAATGGCTCCCTTCACCCTCTCTCTGTGTTAATATGCAGAAAACGGCGGCCTGGGTGTGTACGTGATTTGTATCTTATTGGCCTGGTATTTCTAGCAATTTGGCTGTGTTCAGAGGTGAGTGCTCTCCTAAGTCTGCCAGGACGCAGCCTGTTTAAGATGATGAGTTAAAGCATCTGGATAGTTCTTGCTTACACTTGTTTGCTGCATAGGGCTGTAGAAAATAGAGAGAGGTATCAGCTGCCAGGCTGACGTGTTGGATTCCTGTGCAGCTCAGTAACTGAGATGTGCTTGGTGATACGGACAACACTTACTCAGAGATACAGTCTCTTAAGCCAGCTGTTCTTGGGTTTATTCATATGGTAGACCATGCTGGAAATAAGTCAGCCCCAATCCCATGCATCTCTTTATGCACTACTGCTTGGTTATGTGAAGAAAAAAAAAACAAGTTCAGGGTAACATTAAGGAACCAAGACAAGATTAATACTAGAATCATCAGGTTGGAGAGGACATCTGGGATGATCTAATCCAGCCCCCTGTATGAATGCAAGAGGTGCTATTTCCAAACCATCCTTGACAAAGGCTTAGCCCCCACCATTTCCACCCCCCACTCCCACCATTAAGGTGAGGTGTATGTCTGGAGATGTGCTTTGTGAGCTGCTGGGGTCCTATCCAGTCTGTTAGGCTGTATGGGATTGAATTTGGGTTGCTAGGCCCTCCTGTTTCTGAGGTCTAGTACAGGTCCCACATAGGGGAGGGGAACACAGAGGACGACTTCAGCTGGCTCCATTCTTCTGTGCATTTCTACTTCTGCAGATATTGCCAGTACTTCCTCTGTTTTTCCAAGTTAGCTGGGATATAAAAACCAACCAGTCAGCAAACTCTGATCACACGCTAATTGTGTACCATGTAAATGCATTGTCTTAAGTGAGTTTTTTCTGATTTATGTGCATGTATGAGTAAGGGGAAAAGAGACTATTCTAAGCTCAGGGCCTAAGTTTTCAAAAGTGACGAAAGATATTTTATTTTTTTGGACGCTTCTGTTTTTGGGTGCTTGATTTTTTTAATTTTTTTTTTTACCTGCTTTTTGGTGGATAGGGACTTGGCACTTTTTCTCAGTGTTTTGAGAATTACTTAGGACAGCAGGATTCAGTGTTTCAGAAGGCCTCTTCCAGTCCTTTGTTCCCATATTCTTAAATATTCAACCCCCTTTAAAGCATCTCAACTCAGGCACATAAAATTACTGGTCATTTTCAAAAGTTGAGGCAAAATGGTCTTTTGACTCCCCATAGATCACAGATTCCATCTGCTTTGAAAATGAAAGGTGTTATACAAAGCCTTGGTATTAATTATTGTTCTTATTCATAGGACTTTTTTCTGTAGATCAGTATGACACTTCAAGTTACTGTACCACTTAACACGTATAATGCAGAAGTGAGAGAGTATGAAATACTGCAATTCAGTTCCCATACTGTGGTCTTACAGCTCACTTTGCGGGCAGGGCGAACTTTCCATTAGCTTTTCTTTTCTTCCCCCTCCATTTTCCATATTTTTATTTTGCCAGCTTGGTCATTTCTGCCATATCTAAATAGGAAGAAATAAAGCATTTTTAAACAAGCATTTCCTTGCCATGCTTAGCGTGACTAGATCAGAAAAGCTAGCCTTTTAGAGCAGACTTTGGGGCGGCTTAAACTTGAAGGAATGTGCTGTTGTACAGGATGTTCCCTGGCTAGGGTCAATAAATAGATGGTGATAGAGCAGAGGAAGGAGATGAAATAAACTTCTTCATGGTTTCAAAGTGTTTATCTTTCTTAATGAACACGTGAACACTTGAAAAGTCCGGTTCTTAAGTCTGAAAAACATTTAGTTGGTGCATTGGAAATCAGCTACGAATGATTAACTGTATTGCTGGAGATCTTCGTTCTACTATTCAGAGATGCTCTGGTAAAGGGGGGAAAAACTAACTAAATAGGGCTCAGGGTTTGCAATAGGTCACCTGCTTGTCTGTCAGAAGCTTGCTTACACACAGTTGTCCCACCAGTTTACTTAAATTGGCTTAAAAAAATGAATTACATTGGTGCAAACCCCAGTGAGTGGGCACTTTTACATTTGTTTAAAACTAACTGTTGGAAAGCCGACTTTGACAAGCTCAGGTGGCTTGTCAGTGAGGCCCTAAGGGACCATGACCCCAGGGAGAGGGGAGCTCAAGAAGAGTGGTTGCTCCTCAAGGGAGCGATCCTCGATGCACAAGCTAATTCTATTTCATCTCGGATTAAAGGCAGCAAGAGGGCACAGCAGCCCCCCTGGATCTCCAGGGACCTAGCAGACCTCCTGAGGCTAAAAAGAAAGGCCTACAAAGGATGGAGGATGGGAGTCACCTCCAAGGAGGATTATTCTGCACTGGTCCGGTCCTGTAGGGAGCAGACCAGGAAAGCCAAGGCTGAAACTGAACTCCAACTAGCTTTGAGCATCAAGGACAATAAAAAGTCCTTTTTCAGATATGTGGGGAGCCGGAGGAAAAGCAGGGGCAACATTGGACCCCTGCTGAGCCAGATGGGACAACTGACGCCCAGGAAAAAGCCAACCTATTAAATGGGTACTTTGTGTCGGTCTTTCATCAGTCCCATGGGACGCCCATGCCTGCTACGGGACAAGGAGGTCTGGGTGAGGGAGATCCCCTGCCCTCCATCAATGCTGACCTCGTGAAGGAACACCTTGAGAGGCTGGGTACCTTCAAGTCAGCCGGCCCTGACAATCTACACCCCAGGGTACTCAAGGAGCTGGCTAGCATCCTAGCCCAGCCCCTGGCACGGATCTTTGAAAACTCCTGGTGCTCTGGCATAGT
>NW_005842018.1:2504337-2520201 GCF_000455745.1 Alligator sinensis | reverse complement strand
GTGTTTAACACTGAAAAATGCAAGGCTCTCCACCTTGGGAGGAAAACCCTGCAGCATCCTTATAGGCTTAGCAGTGCTACGCTGGCTAGCACTATGGAAGAAAGAGACTTGGGGGTTGTCATTGACCACAAGATGAGCATGAGCCTGCAGTGTGATGCTGTGGCTAGTAAAGTGAGCAAAATGCTGGCTTGCGTCCACGGATGCTTCTCAAGCAAATCCTGGGACGTCATTCTCCCCCTGTACTTGGCCTTGGTGAGGCCAGAGCTGGAGCACTGCGTCCAGTTTTGGGCCCCACAATTCAAAAAGGATGTGGAGAAGCTTGAGAGAGTCCAGAGAAGAGCCACGTGCATGATCAGAGGTCAGGAAAACAGACCTTACGACGACAGGCTGAGAGCCCTGGGGCTCTTTAGCCTGGAAAAGTGCAGGCTCAGGGGTGATCTGATGGCCACCTATAAGTTTATCAGGTGTGACCATCAGTATCTGGGGGAACATTTGTTCACCAGAGCGCCCCAAGGGATGACTAGGTCGAACGGTTATAAACTACTGCAAGACCGTTTCAGGCTGGACATAAGGAAGAATTTCTTTACTGTCTGAGCCCCCAAGGTCTGGAACAGCCTGCCATCGGAGGTGGTTCAAGCACCTACATTGAACACCTTCAAGAGTAAATTGGATGCTCATCTTGCTGGGATCCTATGACCCCAGCTGACTTCCTGCCCTTCAGGCGGGGGGCTGGACTTGATGATCTTCTGAGGTCCCTTCCAGCCCTAATATCTGTGAATCTGTATCGGTTTAGCTTGCATCTCTACATCTGTCAGTGCACTCTATATTGACGCGAGTCAGGTCGCAATTGATTTCAGAATCTCTGCTCAGAACAGAACATTTTAACAGTGTAATAACTATGTTGGTATGAAGTCACCACTTTGGGTAAGGCAGTGCTTCTTTCCATGAAGCCAAGCCTTCAGTTACAATGAAGTTGATCCGAGAGCTTATTTTACATCATCTGAAGTCACAATATCCAAGGCTGGGAGTTCTGCAGACGTGTAAGAAGAATGATAGCTTGTTCCAAAATTAATTACAAGGAGATAAGAGCTGTGAAACACAGCGACTGCCCTTGGAACTGTCATCATCGTCCATGTGACTGCCTGCTGCTGGTGTCACGTGGTCTTGTGACAGCAAAGTAGCACCCGCTCATATTCAGTCTTTGCCACTTTTTGACTTGTAGACTGAAATTGCATGGGAATTTGAATTTGTTTGATAAAATGCAAGTCCAGTGACTTCATGCCAAATATAAAATTTTATTCCATTGTCTATCAGTTACATGGGATGAAATATAGACCCAGTGTCTGTCTGCCACATTCAGAACTAAGCTATAACATTTTGTGAATTTATCTGACTGGGGGCTTATTTAGCTTTCTGAGGCTTCATATCCATAGATTCATAGATTGTAAGGGGCTGGAAGGGGCCTTGGAAGATCATCAGGTCCAGCCCCCTGCACCAGGCAGGAAGGACAGCTGGGGTCAGGTGACCCTAGCAAGGTGACTGTCCAGTCTCCTCTAAGGTCCTCTCAAACTGGCCAGGAAATGAATGCAAGTTACAGTTAATACATTTTTAATTCAGCACCAAATAAACTGACCATCTGATAGGCATCATTAAAATACCATTTCTGAAGAAGCCCCTTGGAAGTGGTTGCTTAATTGGCTATAGATTGTGCTGATGTGTGGAGCTAGTTTGAAGTGGCTACCAGAAGTAATAGACCGGGTAATGGGAAGAAAAATACTTTGATCTGATGACAACTTTAATAGTTACATAATTTTAATGGTGTCACCAAATGAGGACTGTCACCAAATGAGGGACTAACAGCTATAAGCAATGATAGGCTTGAAGCAAATGTTGTGGGGGTCTGATGTTGGGATCCATGGCTGCCTGCAATTGCATTATGATAGTGTCTGAAAGCCCGTCATGGACTGTCCATCTCACTGAGCTAAGTGCTGCACAGACATAGAATAAATAGATGCTCCCAGTTCTACTGAGCTCACAAAAGGCTTTGAATGGAAAAAAGAGGATTTGTAAGTAGCTGCTATACTTAAGGTCTATTTCTGACTGTGCCATTGAGCCAAGAGTCACTCCTTCCTTCTATGCCTCTGGTTCCCATCAGGATAATGTTCACCCCCTTTGTAAAGCCCTTTGGCTAGGAGCAGATGTAGCATGTATCAGTGGATAAGCTGTACCTGCATTTGTCCTGGAATAAAAATATCCCAAGGTTGGCATGTACACACATCACCCTTCTAATCAGGGTTCAGTGAGTGGCTGAATGCACTGCTTTTCTGCCATTGATTCAAAGATATTAATCAAAGATGTAATCCCAGGATAACTCTACAGACCTACTTTGCAGGGATAAGCTGTTACTGCCTCTTAGCAGGGAACCTTTTTTAAGGTGGAATAATGGACACGGACATTTGTACGATTGCATTTTGTCCCAGGATAAACTGGTTTATCCCAGCATAAATGCAGTGTCTATTTGCAGCCTTCAAGATCTAGGGAGGAAAAGCACTAGAGGAAACCTAAGCATGTTTAAGGATTGCTATTGCTTTACTGCTAATGCTTTACTGACTGAATGTGAGTTGGTGGGTGTTAGTTTCAAACATACCCAGAGAGAACTCCTGGAAGTTAAAAATAATCCAAGTAGAAGAAAATTAATACAGGACTGAATGCTAAGAATAAAGGGAAAAGGTCTCGGAAATCCCTGTGCATTAGGAGAGAATGTAGACAAGTGTCTTATGGATCTCTAGGAATTCTAAATCTTACTTATAAGAAATATGAAGCTAATGTACTTGGGGATAACAGTGGATTAATATACTTATTCAAATTATCTGAAAATCAGCCTTATAATGAAAACAACCAGGTCCAAGAGGCGAAAGATAAGTAATGGAAAGGAGGAAAAAAGAGATAATAGAGTGAATAATCATGCTACTCTGAATTTCTAGCAAGTCTAATTAATCTAGTGTCACAACACTGTTAAAGTGGAAGGCAGTGTAATGATCTTCATTTTACAGAGAGGCAAGATGTGACAGAAGTATGCATGTATATTGATTTCTATATAGCATGACTATAACTGGGCGCATCTACACATACTATTAGTTCAAAGTAGGCTTACTGTGCAGTAAAAATATTACATGGTAAGCCTACCCAGGAGCACGTTTACATGTGTTCCCTCTTGGGAGCAGATTTTCTGCTAGCTGCCCCACCGGTAGGACAGCTCCTGGCTGCCCCTGGCTAAGAGGGGATTCCCTGCACAGCCAGGGGCTTGCTGCTAGCTGTCTCACTGGTGGGACAGGTCCCAGTCAGCCCCCGACTGAGCGGGAAAGGAAGAGTCCCGGCACTGCTCAGCTGCTGCTTCTGTGGGGAGCCAGGAACTCCACAGCTCCGGGACTGGGGGGAGCAGAGAGGGACCCAGTCCCTGCGCTGATCAGCTCCTGACTCCTGGAGGGAGCTAGGAGCTGAGCAGCACCAGGACTGGACGCCCCTACTGGTGTGGCCAACAGGGAGCAAATTTGCTCCTGGCCAGCATCTGCACAATTCCTACTGCGCAGTTTAGTACCTGTAATTACAGGTACTAGCTAACTGTGCAGTAGACTGATTTACTGCGCTGTAGCTTTTTAGTATGCTTACTTGGTAGAATAGTCTACTGCACAGTAAAGCATCCTGTGTATACACACCCACCGTGTCTCTTTGCTAACGGCAGAAACTGGGAAGTGTTGAAACATAACAGTGCTGCTTCCATTCACCTGTGTATCACTGGAAACATATTGCCATATTGGTGAAATGCAGATTCTGTTTGATAACAAGATTTAATTTTATATCTTTATATCAACGAAGTCTAACTTGGACAAAACTCTGCTTGATATAGATGCGGTTAAGTTCAGTGAGGGTAGTCAGGAGTTGCATCTCCCCTACGATGCACTAGTTGTGACTTTGGATGTGTGAAATGATTCACTGTGAAACCTAAGGTGGACATTTCCGTGGGCTTGGCAAACACTAGTCCAGTTTCATTAAAAACTTGCAAAATGCCCCAGGACTGTATTGTCAAGCACCAGCATCAACATTTTGGAAATTCAGAATTTTATTAGGAAAATGCTGGCTTTGGAAGATAAACTTTTTTTAGCTTTGAAGCATAAGGAAGGATTGCTTAGTGGTCGGAGCACTGGCTTGGGAGAAGAGAGACCTGTGTTTACTTCCCAGACTTTACCAGGCTTTACATCACAGGCTTTCCAGTTTTTGGGCAAGTCACTTAATTTCTCTGTGATCCAGTTTCTCATTTATAAAATGAGAGTAATATTTCTTTGCTATACAGTGGATTTTGGTAAGATGAATACGTTGAGAATTTGGACATATTTGGACACTTCACATGACAGTGGTAGGGATCATGCTGGTGAGGATCCCACAATTGCCTAATGTAGACCTTGATGTAAAATCTAGTGGAGACAGGACACGGTTGTTTCTTCTTCAGCATAGCTAGTCATGATCAACTGAAGGTGGAAGTGTAAAAAGTCGTTCATTAAGGTAAAACCTACAGTGCCTTATACCTACACCTACACGGATTTCATATTAAAACAGCCTCTCATTTGCTGTCTCAGTGTAAACCCACACTTTTCTTCTTTTTTGCAGGGGAGATATTGCCTTATCCCTCTTCAGATTGGGTATAAAAAGCTTCCAGAATACATTCAATGCATGTGATTTCACTGTAAGGTTCAAGACGATGGAGAATTACATCCTTTAGTCTGTAAAGAGATGTGTGAGCTTAGTTTTGCATACGTGTGTATGCATGTGTGTGTGTGTTTAAGGTTCAGGGTCTTTACTCGCTGTGGCCAGACCTTCATGTATATTACTATTTTCTAAGGCTGTTTGATTTTTTTTTTCCTTTTCTTTTTTCACTAGTGGAAGGACCCGTTCTTCACCCAGGTTGTTATTTTTGTAATTGAAGCATCTGTTTATTTTCAAAGAACTTAGTACAACATATTTAGGTAAAAAATATTGTGTATTTTTAAAGAACATACAATGTATTTAACACTTAATATTTAATGTAGAGCAACATTCCAAATGACCTCCAAATGAATGATCTTTATGGTAGACCTTCTTTGTAAACAGTTTTTGCGGTATTTCCTGTTGGCGCCAGTATATACTGTACAACCCTCTTCGATTATCAACTCTGGAGTAAGCCACATATAACTGTCCGTGTGAAAAGCATCGTGCCCTTAAATAGTCACTCGAAGCCCCGAAAAGGGTCAAGTGAAAAATAGCTCGCCTATAATTTTCTTCAGGTGGTATTCAGTGATTTTGAAAGGTTTAGAGTAGGTAGGACTAGCCCTTCTCGAGTTATAAGCGAACATGCAGACATACACTTCATTTTATAGATTTATTTAAATAACAAATTTATTTAACTTGAAACTAGATTTTACCCTTGCGTTCCCCATGAAATCTAATAAACTAGCTGGCGTGAATCCTGTTGCACAGGACACAATCCAATTTCTATGTTTCACAGGGTTTTTCTCCTTTTCCTTTCAAAAGTTCTTTTCTTTAACTTGTCCCTCAAAAAAACAAAAAATAATCTTTCAAACCAATGCCTCTGTAATGATCTCAGTCATATTTTCATGTTTTAGTGATTCCTCCTACACAGAGGCTTTAGGATGTGGCTGTTTGAGCCATCAGTTGCAGCTCTTGAGTGCTCTGCTGAGAACATTACATTACTGTAATGATCCTTTTTGGGTTCTTATGGATTTTCAGCAGATTGGTTTATTTGTACCAGTCTCTGCACCCCAGGAATGGAGAGGAGGACTCATTGACAGGAGAGATTCAAGCCTATTACCAACATATGGCTTTTTCATTTCTGTAAGTGTTGGTTTCCATGACTCCTCTCGCTCCCATCCAGCTGCTTAAGGCTTTGGGTAAATTAAAAAAAAACATAATAACATAAGAGGTGCCATAGTGGGTCAGACCAGTGGTCCAGCTAGTTTAATATTCTGTCTCTGACAGTGTCAGGAACAAAATGCTTTAGAGGGTGAGCATTGAAAAGGGTATATCTAGAGTGACCTATGCCCTGGTCATTACCCTTCCTGGCATCCACCATCATTATAGAGATGCCAGAGGAAACTTCCAACTCTTCTGTTTAATAGCTATTAATACATCTAGTGTCCCTAGTCTCTTTTTGAATCTGGCTGTGCTATCTGCCACTACAACTTCCTGTGACAGTGAATTCCACAAGTTAACTACGTGTTGCGTAAAAAAGTACTTTCTTTTGTTTTAAGCCTGTCTCCTACTAATTGCAATGTGTGCCCCTTCATTTTCATATCCCAGAAGGACTTGGTAAATACCAGTTTTCTATTCACTTTGTCTTTACCCTTCATGATTTTATAGCTTTCTATCATATTCTCCCTTGGCCTTCTCCTCTCCAAACTGAAGAGCCCTACCTGTTTTAGTCTCTTCCGGTATGGCAGTTGCTTCATACTGCTGATCATTTTTGGTCATAGAATCATAGAAGTAGGGTCGGAAGGGACCTTGTAGATCTTCAAGTCCGACCCCCTGCCTGGGTAGGAGAGAAACTGGGCTCAAGTGACCCCAGCCATGTAGGCATCGAGCCGCTTCTTAAAGACCCCCAGAGTAGGAGCCAGCACCATTTCCCTTGGAAGTTGGTTCCAGATCCTAGCCGCCCTGACTGTGAAGTAGTTCCTACGGATATCTAATCTGAACCTACTCTCCAACAACTTGTGGCCGTTATTTCTTGTTATCCCAGGGGGCGCTGGGGGAAACAAGGTCTCCCCCAAACCCTTCTGGTCCCCCCCTAGTGAGTTTATAGACAGTCACCAGGTCCCCCCTCAGCCTTCTCTTGTGAAGGCTGAACAGGTTCAAGTCCCGCAGCTTCTCACTGTAAGGTCTGCCCTGCTGTCCCCGGATCATGCGGGTGGCCCTCCTCTGGACCCTCTCAATGTTGTCCACATCCCTCTTGAAGTGGGGCACCCAGAACTGGACACAGTACTCCAGCTGTGGCCTGACCAGTGTTGCGTAGAGGGGGAGGATCACCTCCTTGGCCCTATTTGTGATGCACCTGTGGATGCACGATAGGGTCCAGTTAGCCCTGCCAACCTTGACCCCGCATTGTTGGCCCATGTTCATCTTGGTCGCCCCTCTCTGTACCTTTTCTAATTTTACTACATCTTTTTTGAGATGCAGAAACCAGAACCGAATTTAGAATGGAAAAGTAGCTCTTGCACCTGATTCGATACTTCACCTTCTCCACAAGATGCTATGCCAGTGGTTCTCAACCTGGTTGCACTTGAGTCAACCCTCCATAACTTTTGTGGATTAAGTGGCCCCCATTTTCAAAAGCTATTTTATATATTATAATGCTTGTCCCCTTACACAGGGGGTGGGGTGACAATAGGGGTGGGGGATCATCCAGGCTGGGACAAGCCTGAGCCTACCTTATTTGTTTAGCTTATCTTCTTCTCTCTTCACACCATGGGGCACCCTTCAAAGGATCTGGTGGCAACCCTGGGTTCCCCTGCCGTGTGGGTTGAGAATCACTGGGCTACACAGTCCATAGCTTTGAATTTTTTCTGATCTCTTTCACTCTCTCTGGCCTTTCACTTCTGGCAAGCCCACGTGAATCTGGCTGTGAGACATGGACAAGATATTGCCATATGATGTCTGTTTCATGGCTGATTAAATGAGCTGGTCGGGGTGCACGCAGCTGTCTACATCACAAAACTCCCAGGAACGCTGACGCTGGCCATCATCTCTGTTGGAAGTCTCAGCAGAGAGCATGAGGACTGGATGGACAGGGAGGCTTTTATAGCTGCCTCTACAGAAGGGGGTTGAGGCTCATTGATGGGGAAACACAAAACTGTTGCTGATACTCACCTGGGGTATTTGTTTTGTGGATTTTGTTCAGCTGAACAGCCAGTCTGGTTCTAAAACCTCCACATCAGCCCAAAAAAAGGCACATTGAATAGAAACAGGGAGCTTTATTACCTCTGTATTTGTCATCAGTGACTGCTGAAACACAGCACCCACAATGGAGTCCACTACTCAGGAAGGATGTTGATAAATGGGAATGTGGGGTTGGAAGGGGTCTCCTGGATCATTGAGTCCAGTCCCTGAGGGTTCATGTCCGGATGATTAGAACGGTGGGAAGTGCGTCTCATAGCGAGACTGAGCTCCTTGAATGCCTACTCGGCTTATCAAAGGGACGGTTAAGGAGATACTTGGTCTCAGAAGATGCAATGGCTAGAATTTGAAGCGAGATAAATTCAGACTACAACTAAGGTGCTGGATTTTTATCAGCCAAGGGAATTAGTGATTGGAACTGCTTGGCAAAAGCTATGGAGTCTCCATCACTAGAACTTTACAAAGAGGCAAGATTTTTTTTCCCTAAAAGTCGTAGCCTAGTTCAAGCAGGAATCTGCTCAGGGAAGTCTTGTGTTATGCAGGAAGTCCAACTAGTTCATCACAAAGTCCTTTTTTGTTTTTGTTTTTGTGATTTCCTGGTTGGTCTAATAAAGGTATCATTTCTGTACCACGAGTACTAGATTGTTGCATTTCTTTTTGTCTCAGACCAACACGGCTACCAAATACATCCCTGAAAGGTCCTGCTGGCGTTGGTAATATGTAAATCTGTGAGCCATCTGTTGTGAGGGAGAAGGACAAAGGGTTTTTAATGACTGGTTCCTAATCTGTAGATCTAAGGAGTGTTCTTCTAGAAAAAGTTATTTGGGAGCACGCCTGCCCAGCAGGTAAGTCCCACCTGGCCGGGGCCCCACTCAAGTTACCCCTGGTCCTGCAACTTACTGCGGGGGCCCCAATCTAGCCCCCGCCCCTTCCCTGCCCCACGGACTGACCTGCTGGGCTGGGGTGCATGTGTGCATGCGTGCAGGCACTCAGCCCTCCACCCGAGCCTCAGATTGGCTCTGATATCTATTGCAAGAGGCTCCAAGATCTACTGGTAGATCGAGATCCACTGGTTGGTGACCACTGGTCTAGGAGGCTCCTTGTCATGAACTCCATCTGAAGGCAGATGTTGTCAGGGTGTGCATTAAGATTCCCTTCTCTGTCCCTCGTTCTGTCCCTCTGGTGGTACTCCCGTTCATGTTTTCTTGTTGCTTCTTCCCCAGCCTGGGGCCCGTTCCTTATTGAGGTGCAGGCCTTAATTCTTTTGGGAAACTCCCTCATTAGTAGATTTAAACAGGTTGGGGAAAAAAATGAAGACACAATCTTCCTGTCCAATTACAATAATTATATTTACATGGAAAGAGAATTGTCAAGGTCAGCAGGATTAAGGACCATCTTTCCTTGTAGATTTGACTTTGATTTTGGATTTCTGTTGCTTTGGTTTTTTTAGTAGTTATTTCCTGCTCTGGCTCTAGCTGGCATTAGCTAGCTGGCTAGTTTATTCATGTGTTAACATTCCCATGGGTGTGTCTACATGAGTTTGCTGCAGAGTAGACTAATTAGCTCCCCAGTAAACATCTCAGCGTCTACATGTGCAGGGCTGTTCAGCTGGAGTAAACTAATAAATTCCACAGCTAGGTAGTGCTTGTAAATACTAGTACTATTCTGCTGCAGAGTTTTTTACTCCACAGCAGCTCATGTATAGATGCTGAGGGGGTTGGTTGGAGCCATGAGGGTGCTTCAGTGTGGGGGCTGGCTGCTGGCTAGCCCTGCACTGAAGCACCCTCAGGCCCCAGGCAGCCCCTCCAGCATGTTAAGTCAAGTTGGAGCAGCCCTAGGCTAGCAGGCTGGTCCCCCGATCCCCCTGCCAGCCAGGACTGCTCTGACTCAGCTCAATGTGCTGTGGTCCCAGGTACATGTGTAAACACAGTGCATGGGGGCAATACACTCCGGCACGATAAGCACCAGAGTTTATCGCATTGCGTTAATACGCACATGTAGCATTAATATGCATGCCCCATATCATTCAGGATAGTCCAAGTTCCTTATAAACCATGAATGTCAGTCCGACCCTTTCTTTGGGTGTATTAGTTTATAATCTCTCTGTCCATCTATGCATTTCCAATGAGGGCCCCCTTGATTCTTGCCTGCCTTCTACAAAGTGAAGTAAAAGCAGCGGTCCAAGAAAGGCATTCAGGCCTTCCTGCTCCACCTCTCTTTCCCCCTCCCTCCCTCCCTGCTGTTCTGCTCAGAATTGATGTTATTTTTAATTCAGCGCTGTCTTGCTATTAATTAATCTTTGCTGCTATTTAATTATTTTATTATTATTTAATCTCTGCATTTGAATCACGGCAAACATGCGTCAGTGGCTGTATTTTTTCTGAGGGATTGTGGAAGGAGGTGATAGTTTTCATTTGTAAACTGAGCAAACAGACACGCTTCTATTAATCTTTTCATATTTACTGAGAAGGAGATAATTATGCTGCTGAGTACAAATTAATATTACATCAACAGGCTTAACTCTCTCTGGTTTACAGTAATTCATCTTTATACAAAGAAAGGAATAAAATAATAAAAGGTAAGCACCCAAATAGAAGTGAGTTTTGCCTCTTGTTTAATGCTTCAAGCCTGATATTTAATGGAACCTGTTAAAACCACCGGAGGTGGTTCAAGCGCCTTCATTGAACACCTTCAAGATGAAACTGGATGCTTATCTTGCTGGGATCCTATGACCACAGCTGACTTCCTGCCCTTTGGGCAGGGGGCTGGACTCAGTGATCTTCCGAGGTCCCTTCCAGCCCTAATGTCTATGAAATCTATGAAAACGTCTGAAAATGGATTGTAAAGTATTGGTAGGGCCCTATTCTGACCTCTTCTGGCAGGTAGGGAAGTGGAGCTGGGTGTAGGCTGAGAGTCATAGGCTCATATGCTATGGGTACAAGTGGGTTTCTATGCAATAATTCAAAGCTCCAAAATGTCCTTCAAGTTTTTCATGTAGTTAATGTCATGACTCCAGTTCCACCAGTGGCAGAGCAAGCAAAACTGTATATCCTACCCCATACCTCGGCTATGTGGCTTAGAAAGGGAAAGAATGCAGAGGAATAAGAGTTAGCAGCTTTTTAAGGGTAGAATTGGGCTTGCCAGTTAGATGAACTATTCCCAGTTGACATAGCTTCTCTCTCTCCAATGGCTTCTTTCTTCAGCCCTAATTTATTCCAGATCAGTACAACAATCTGGGAACCTGCATTTGCCAGCCTACCTGCGGTACGGAAAAATATTGCCCGCATGTGCTGTATGAAGATCTATTTCTCCCTTTGGGCTGGATAATTTGCCCTCCTGAGCTGTGCATTTAGATCTCCGGCACTCTCAGACCTCTGCCCGAGCGAGCCCTTCAGTGGATACTGATCTCCTGGAGCAGGCCCCAAGCAAGTCATTGTGAGAGTGAATAGTTTCATGAATACCAAGGATGGGATTTAATATTTACTGGTCTCAACTATAGCAATCTTTACTTAAACAATTTCCCTTAAGATTACCAACAGAAACCTCTCTTGACAGAGTGCTCCCCCTTCCCTCCATCCCAAACTCAGAAGCCTACTGGAAAGCCAGCTGCTACAATGGAAAGGATGGTGAACAGTTTTCTTTTGCCCTACATCTTGGGCTGCTGTTTACTCTAGCTCAGAGCATGCACAGTGATACAGTCCTGATTTGCACTCGTGTTATGCTGGAATGAGTGAGTGTGCAGAGGCCCTGGACCTCAGGGAGCAGGCCCTGAGCAATGTTGAGTTATCTTTCTCTGTTCCACTCATCCTCTAAAGCAGTGGTTTTTAACCTGTGGTCCACAGACCCCTGGGGTCCACAGACTAAGTCTAAGAGGTCTGCCAAAGTTGAACTATGTGAATACCCACACTTAACAATTTAAAGGGGTCTGCAGCTCCATTTGAAGTTTCCGAAGGGGTCTGCACCTCCATTCCGAATGATTTAGGGGTCCGCAAATGAAAAATGGTTGAAAACCACTGCTCTAAAAGAAAATCCATGAACCTGCATTCAGAAAAGGGGAAAGCTAAGATACCCAGCAGTTAATAAGATGAAGAGCCTCATATAAAAGTTGCATACTGCTTTGCTGAGGCCTGAGAAATTGTCATTGTTATTTGTTTTACTTATTATTTCTATTGTAGCAGCACCTAGGAATTAGGTTGAACTCAATGAAGACAAATAGACAGTCCCTGTCCCAAAATGCTTGCAATCTGATCCTCAGACAGAGAGATGACACAGTGAATTGGGTTAGAGTTTCTAGAATAGTTTCTATTCTACATGGCTTTTATTCATCTTTAAATATGATATTATATTCATCTTTAAATATGAATATAGTAGACTCAGTTCTCCTTTGTAGCGCCAATCGGCTTGCTTTGTTTTAGACCAACAGCAATGCTTTCTTCTCATAACTAATCAAGGCTTGCAGTGCCACTAATTGTGGTGACCCATTTATCAACTTGGTAAAAATTGTCAAACATCTCAAGAGAACTGCTTAATTAGTTAGAACAATTCTGGGACTTATCCGTTTATTATGCAGCCGGTCTCTAATGAAGCACTTAATTTTGGGTGCTTTACATGTTTTTGTGAATGCCCAGTGTTTATGTGCATTCCTTTGGTAAGTGCATAGTGCTAGGAGTGCACATGTCACTAGACAGACTAAGGAGAAGAAAGGTCCCCTGGTCTTACAAAATTAACAATGCAAACAAATAAAGATGAGGAGAGATGTTAGCAGTTGGAGGGAGAGGAGGAAAGAGGGCACCTAAGAAAACACAGGAGAAACTGTTCCTGGGAAAGCCTGTTGACAAAAAGTCCAGGTCCACTGTTAGACTGAAGTTTCATGCTTTTATTTGGCTCTTGTTCTAGTTCCCTTGTTTTGTCATGGCAGGTGTGGTTTGCCCTCACCTCGATCAGGTGTGGGATTGGCTGGAGTTAGGAGTAGTGATGAGCTCAAATAAGTAAACCAAATCACAGGATTTACCATTCCAATGTCACTGGGTCCCCAGACTCACTGGATGCCATCCTGGGTTCATTGAAGTCTATGGGATTTTTGTCAGTGAGGTCAGTCGAGTCAGTAATTCATTTTATTGGAGATACTACTCCAATAAAAGTAGATAGACTATAATAGATAGTCATCTACTATAGCACAGGCCATTGCATTTTTGCTTATAATTCTGTTCTCAGGCCCACGATTTCTGGGTTTTCCCCCCCAAAAGACTAACCCTTTGTTTGTTTAAGGATCACAAGTGATGCAGGTTTTATCCCGTCCCAGGGTAAATTCTTCTGTTGGTTATCTACCCTCTCAGATGAAATATTCACAGCTTATTTGAATGTTTTGGGTAACCTGGATTTTATTTACTGCTCAGGCAGTTGCTTGCTGTGATGCTTCACTTCGCAGCAGTGTCCGTTTCCCTGGTCGTCCTTTGTCTTGCGCGTTTGGACTGTCGGTTCTTCATGGAAGGGGCTCGGTCTTGGCATGTGTTTTGTACAGGTGCAGTGTCGTGGAGCTCCTATCTCAGTTAAGACTTAAGTATTGCTGCATTACCAATAACAGTGCTCCAGTCCCACAGCTCCCCTGCGCTGGGCCTTCCCAGAGAAACCCAGTGGATTTGTGTCCCACTCCCTTGACTTGTGGAAGTGAAGGGGATGATGCAGTCCTGAATTATTCCTGACCCCTTCCATCTCAAGAAAATAAGCCACTCCTGTTAGCATGAATGGGAAACGTATAAAGCAGGGTCCTGAAAGGGTCGTTCCACTCTTCAGTATCCCACAGCTGTCACTACCATCGGCCACAGAAGAGAACTTCTCTGACAAGCAGGTGCTGAAAAATAGTAGAAATTCTCTCCCTGGTCACAGGCCATGAACTCTCAACTCGGGGACTTTAAGGTGCACAGGCCACGTCTACACGAGACACTGACTGAGCAGTTGTTACTGCACGTTCATTTGGAGCTTGCATACACAGGTGCTAAATCACTGCGCAGTAACTGTCCTTACTGCGCATCACCGTCCCCAAACAGCTTCTCGGTGACGCTGATTGCACAGTAGCTGGTTACTACCGCCCAGTAGTGCCGTGTCACGCTTCGTGCCATGCAACACTACTACGCAGTAGTAACAAGCTACTTTGCAGTTAGTGTCTCGTGTAGACATGACCACCCTGACCTAAAGGATCCCAAGACAGGAAAAAAGAGATTGGATTTGAGGTGGTTTTAAATATATTTTTCTGCATATTCTACCAGCGTTGCTTGTTCTGCACCAGCAGAAAAATCCAGGAAATGCAATGGAAATCCAGGAAATGCAATGCTCTGTTGTATGCTTCAGATTTCATTCCTGCCAAAGAAAGTGTGTCGTTTTTGAAACAACTGAAAACCAATTTATTGTACAGAGTTTGTCTTTGTGGGTTTCTGTCTGAAGCTGACACTTAGCGTCTTTCTAGAGTTGGCAGTCCCACTACGTGTGCATAATGCTTTTTTGCAGTTTGCTGTTGAAAACAATAAGTCAAGTTGAAAGGGAAATAAAAACTTTTGTGAAAAGATTCCTTTGGAGTGTTTTGATTTAAGTGTTTTTATTCCCAGGTCCTTAGAAGGATACTCTGTGTCTAAGGTAACTGGATTTTGTAACAAGATTTCAGCAAGAAATCGTAACATGAAAGAAGATTTTTTTTCATTCAGCTCAGTCATTTACCCAGAGACTTTCACACCTGAACAAATGGCTAGATAGTTTTTAGAGGAGAGCTGGACAAATCTGCACTATTTGCTGGAGGTCTCGTCCCATAGTGTCTAAATTGGCGGTTCACAACCACGGTGACATGACACTCTGGGGTGCTGCCCGATCCTTTGAAGGGCACTGGGAGGTGTGAGGGGATGAGCAGAATAGCACAGGCTCGGGCTTATCCCTGCCTGGTGGTTCCCCCACCCACTGCCCTGTAATACATAAATTAGTTTTTGAAAATGAACTCCACTAAATTTGCACAAGTTATGGGGGGATGCCTTGAGTCCACAAAAGGTTGAGAACCACTGATCTAATTTCTACCAGGTCTGTTATCTTTTTTTCTGCTTCAAGGGCATCTTGCTCCTGAGACGATGGAAACACAAAAATGAAAGTGGAGTCAAAAGAAAAGGAGCACTGAAAAGTTGCTCCTGGGTCAACAAGTCCAGTCCTCAAGGCCTGATATGGCACATCTGTGATGGACTGTGGGTTTTATTATAATACTTCTGGTTTAAATGTGGTTGTGTTGTTACAATGCTTCATGCTTCAGTTTAGCCAACTAGAAATGCAAGTTCATATTTCAGAGGATTTCACAGAGGAGTCAATAGATGGAAAACTCGCTCCTCTGGGCAGTCAGTTCATAGCTGGTATGAAGCCTCCACCTCCTGTGTGGATCTGTGATGATGCAAATTACCTTGAAACACAGGCAGGAGCGGGATCTCGGGGTCCCAGAGAAGCTGAAGAAGATAAGCATGACAATAGATATGGGAGTGGGAACAGGCAGGATATCTGAGACTGAATGCAGAGACTAGAGATCAAGGAGGTTTGGGCTGGATTGAGGGTAGAGGAACTGCTTGATCGTTTGGAGGGGAAATCTACCTGGGCAGCCTTGGGTCTAATAAACACAGTTATTGAAGTGGAGCTGTCTGCTGCGCTTGCACTTATTCTCCCCAGGAGAAAAAGTTCCTCTCTCAGGAGCAGACAAGTTTCTTTGGGTAAATCTGGTGCCTTTTATTAGACCAACTCAAATAGTTGGAAAAAGTCTTCTTTGCAATCTTTCAGGCACCAGTGCCATCCGTCAGGCTGAGGAAGCATCTCTCAGGAGCTGAAATCTAGATCTCCAGGTTGCTCCTTGAGTCAGGGCCCGAGATAACCCGGGAGGCTTAGGGACTGAAAGGCCGGTCTGGG
>NW_005842018.1:2494456-2504306 GCF_000455745.1 Alligator sinensis | reverse complement strand
GAAAGAGTCACAGCTCCCCCCAAGCTCTAGAAGAGACCTAAAGCCTTTTAGTTCCTCATTGTCCCTTATCTTGTCTTGGAGGGTGCCCCCTGAAGCCAGACAGGGCTGGAGGGGTCTAGAGAAAGCACCATAGTGTCCTGACCCTCTTCTTTAGGACTTCAAACCTGGCACTTAGCAGCAGTCAGCTGTGTGAAAGGCCAGGCTTGGAAAACAGAAGGAGCTTCCAATGCACCTGGTTCTGGAGAGGTGACTTAGGGGGCTGCTCAGGCTTGGTTGGAAGAAAGGGAAGAGTTTAAGCCCAATGGTAGAGCTGCTTAGAAAATGATGAACATTTTCGTGGAAGAATTTTGGAATAATTGAAAAGGTTTTTCTTTTCCTTTGGAAAACATGCTTGGAAATGGTTTTAGGGGCTGCGGAGTAGAGCAGGTACCACTGTCCTGGAAGTGCCTGCCTTGCTGTCCCAAGGACCAGAGGCCTCGCTGGGTTGTCAAGCAGGCATTTCCGGAGCTCTGGCTACCATTGTGCTGGGAGACGCCTCCTCTTCCATCTCCCATTGCTGGGATTCTTTTGCGGAGTCTTGGGCTAATTTTTGGACCACAAGGGTCTTTTATGTAAGTGAGGATTGGATCCTAAGCAAAGCGTGGCCAACCCTAAGAGTTCAGCATTCAAGCCTCAGAGATTTTGTTCAAAAATAGTTTTGGAGTTATTTCTATTTTAACCTCTTGTTCTTTGAGCTTTGAGAGTGGCTGTGTCATGTTTTCAAGCTCTTCTTTTCAGCCAGAAAGACTAGAAAGCTGCTTTTTTAAGAGAAATGAATGCTGAGATATCTAGCTAACCGCATCTCCAGAAGCTGAACCTTTCCAAAAAAAACCCCCAAAACTCCAAACCCCCCAACATCTCAAGAGTCACTATAATAATTTAGAGAGCTAGAAATATAATTAGTGCAAGTCCCTTGGAAAAAAAAAAAGAGAGAATTTAGAATTTGATTATAATCATAAAACTACTCTGTGTGTTGTCCAGTCCGGAGAAGGCAAAAATAGAGTATTAATGGCAAAAAAACAAAGCAAAAAAAGAAAAGACACCTGCAAATTCCTTCAGTTCTTGGTGGGGGAGGGAATGGGTGTTTTTCCCCCATAATTAAGATGTCGTTTATAATATAGGGGAGGAATTTTGATTTTATTTTTAAAAGATGTATTCTTTCTAAGCTGACAGTGTCCTTTTAAATAATTCAATGAGACAAGGGAACAAAAAAAGTACTCTTGTGAGTCAACTTTGCAGCTAGCGGCTCTGTGACAAGTGAGTGTCACTGCAGTCGAGCCACGTTTAACAAAGGGGAGAAAGAAATAGCAGGGAAGGGAGCCTGCTAATGGGAAAACTTGTTAGTGGCACACTTGTCAAGCAGAGAGATTGTATGTTTCCCCTCTTTGTAAGAAGAGATTATGCTTGAAAATAGTTGTAAAAGCATCCCAAACCAAAGACTATTATCTTTTGCCTTTCAGAATTACTTCTATTTTTTTTCCCCCCTTTGTACATTTTCCTGTGGGGAAATACAGATGCTGCTCCCACAGATCAGACTGTGTCAAAACTGCACTTGACCTTTTATCCATTTTATTAACCCTCCTGGTAGTTCCAATGGCTGTTGGAGCCGTTCTTAGAGGGAGAAAGGACGAGAAGAAACCCCGCGTGAGCTGGTCGTGTCAGATGGGACATGGTCAGGGCTAATCCTAATCCTAAAGCAAGGCCACTCCTGTTTCAGGAAAACTCAGATTGGGAAGCAAACGTTGCATTTTAGGATACTCCTTTCAACAGGCTACTCTGCCTGTGGTCTGAGGACAAACGCCCTGGCTTCAATAGGGAGAGAATGAAAAGAAAAAGTCTGAACTTGATCATCTGTTCTTGGCAGCTAGGATCAGCGCAGGAACTTGAGCTTTGGTCCCCAGTAGCTAGCAGCAGCAGCAGCTTTGTCCCTTGAACATCCGGCAGAGGGGACCCCCATTTCCTTGTCCTTTGAGAGCTCCCTCTGGAAAGTGGATTTAGTCCATATGCTAGCAAGCATCTCAAGTTCCCTCTGTAGATGGATGCTTTAGAGGAGTCTTTCCTCCTAAGGCCTTTTAATAACTCCCCTATTAATGTTACAAGTCTAAGCACAGGATTCATCCGTTGAAGCTCGGATGAGCATAAGCAAGAGAGCTACTTTTGCGTGACAGCGAAAGCATGTTTCTTCCTGTATCGTTTGCATTGGTACATGTATTCCAGCAGGCATGTTGGCAGACCTGCGCTCCAGCAAACTGGAAAGCCCTTGAAATGACAAACCTTGCTGAGACAATTGCTTGCTGTGCAAACAGCAGCACCTCGGGAATGTGTTTGTTCGTCGTGGGCATTGTAGACATTTCACTTTGAAGAAGTGACATGACGGTGTAGAGCCGGATGCGCTCAGTAGCTAAAGGCATCAATAGCAATAAACTGATGGCTTCTGCAGTCAGAAACCCTCCAGAGCGCCTCGCCAGAGGCATTCAGCATCTTTCCTTCCTCACTTCCTGGCTTAAATGTGTTGTTAGAAAAGGTGATCAGAACCGAGCAAACTGTCATTAGTAGAGATGCAGCGCAATCTTTGTTGGCCTCTTTTGCTTTTTCCTTATAGAAAACCAAAGATGACGTGAAAAATATTTTGCCTGTCCTAGGAGGGAGGAGGGGGTGTTAAATAATGTATCAGACTCCACTTGACTTCAAAACCATATTTGCTGGGGTTAAGTTATAAATGAAGAGAGAGACAGAGAGAGAGACAGAGAGAGAAATTTTCAGGCTAGGTGGTTTTTCTGCCTATATAACATTGGGAACAAAAGTTTAGCAGGATTCTGAAAGTTTATACATGTAACAAGAAGATCCAGAATTATGTTAAATCACGTGGGCTTGGGAATGGCTATAAAACCTCATGCTTCAGGGGATATGCCAAGCTCTCATCAGTGAGGGTTTGAGAAGAACCTTTCCCTAGGGGTAGGCGACACTATAACAACCGGCTGCAAAGTTTCTTATGCATTTTTGTAAGGCCGAGACAGGACACTAGTGTAGATGGATCCCTAGCCTGATCCACTTCCCATATGAACATCTTTTTTCTTGGAGAGGATCAGAAGATCTGTAGGGGCAGGTCCTCAACCAGTATAATTCATGGTAGCTCTGCTGATTACAGTGTTACCCACTCCACACCAGCTGCAGCCCTGCCCATAAAGTTTTTATTTCTGGAGTTTCCAACAGATTGCTGTGTTGAGGGGGTGACAGCAAATGAAATAATTGCTGACTGGCATGATTTCAGGTCATATGAAGAAGTGTGTAATGAGCAAACAGACTGTTGATTGTATTTACAGTTTCCATAACAGATGGACAGAAGAGATTTCATCTCGCCCTGTTTCGTTTGCTGAGATTTAGTTAATTGTTTAAGCCACGCAGGTATGAGTGGTGCCATGTGTGCGTTCCAGGGTAAATAGAGCCTTGAGCTATTGTCCATCATGGCTTTTAAAAGCCTAAACCAAAAAAAAAGACAGATCCTTGCTGACCTCTTAATTATACAGGGAGTGACTATGAAGGAGGAATAATGTGGGTTTCCCCTTTTGTACATGTTTTATTTTTATGTTTTTTAATACGAGGTTTGTTTCTCCAAGAGTCATCAGGTTAGAGGGCAAGGGGGAATGTCACTGTACCCTAGCATTTAGGACAGTCCCCTGTTGTGGGGGAAGACTGAAATGCATGAACAATCCTTGGAGCAAGGACTGGAAGCAGTCTGAAAAATGACATTATGAATAGCTCCATGTTTGTTATCTCAGTCATTTCCATAGCTGTTGCACTCGATGTGCAAGTAAAAGCTGCGTTTTTTCCCACCTTGACTGCATTTGACAACTGATTTGAGTCAAGCTGGCTTTTCTCCTCCTGAATAGTCACTAGTAGTAAAGGGTCCTGTGTACTGAATTGTGCTCTCGTAGGCCTGTGCAAACTCCGCTGTCATTTTGGGGGCTGCACAGCGTACACCTACACAGCTATGAGTCAGAGAAGTGACAGTGGCATAGCAGAGCTACTTGAGATAGCTTGGGTAATGGTTGCTGCCTAGCCACAGCAGCACAGAGCACGGACAGAGAAGCAGATACCCAAAATAGTTGAAAGCTAACTCGGGTACCTCTGCTTCACCCTGCAGATGTACCCCCTGATAAAACTCTGCTGGTGATACACAGGACAGGCTAGTGTTCAGATCACTCGACTTTTACTTGCACTGGCTCCAGAAGCAGAACAAGAGTAAGAAAGCAGCAGAAACTCATTTTTCGTAGCATACGTTTTTCTAAACACACAGGGGGAGCAGATCTGTGGAGTAAGGTAGTGTTTTTGTATACACTGTATAGAATAGAGCCGCACTTTAAGATTTGTGTGTTTTCTTTTAAAGTAAGTCAGGCCGATTGGATAATTAGGTGTTAATATTAAATGCAGATTCATACCAGGCAATGTCTGTGTGGGATGCTAAGCCTTCCACCTGGTTCCATACCCCCCACCTCTATTTAATGGATAAGATTGGTGCACAAGAAATACAGAAAGGTTGGGCTAAAAGGTTGCTTGTACTTGCTCATCCTTTCTCTTCACTATAAGCACTTCATTTGTTTTAATAGTCTTCTTATCTCTTCATAAGTGGCAACTGTGCTGTGTCTGATGTGAGTAATTTCTCTGTATATTGTGCCTCCCTATTGACATTTATAAACTAAACAATGGTGCACCGCCCCAGAGAGTGCCATTGTAATACAATTAGCAATTTAATCATACAGAGTTGATTTTGAGGTGACGGAGTTGAGGGAAAACATCACTGATGTTAGAGACAAGGATGACATAGATCCCTCCTGTGTGGATCACATCGGCATGACAGATAACTAATTCGGAAATCCCAGTAGTAGTTTTTGTTATAATTTCTCTAGGGAGGAAAGATGAAAGGGCTTTAAAAACCAAAAATGGCAGGCCTAATTTTGAACTCAACAGGGATTTCCTCTTTGACGTCACTGGGAATGGTAGTGCATAAAGTAGTGCCTGAAATATGCTAGCGGCTGCACAGTGCTGAGAAACCACGAGGACTGATGGAGTTAACTCTGCTTCCTTCTGCCTATGCAGAGCTGGGCTTTGGCTAGCCCTCATTGTGGGGTTTGTTACTTCCCTTAACTCAGGGGCAAGCAATTATTTCAGCTGGAGGGCTGCTTAACCAGGGTTGGTGAGCTTTTCAGGACCACGTGACAGTTGCCCTGCCCCCTGGTTGCCATCTTGGGACTGAAAGTCCTGCCCCTGACCCAGGGCCAGAATAACCCTTTAGTGGGCTCTAGGCAAACAAACTCGTGGGTCCCTACTTAATACTATATATTTTTATTACTTTTTTCAGTCAATAATTATAATATGTAAAATATGCACAGCTGGGCCTCTTCTTCACTTAGGGCCCTAGGCATGTACCTAGTTCGCCCATGCGGTAATCCAGCCCTGCCCTGCCCTTTGCCACTGGAAGTCCCTTCCCTTGCCCTCCCGGAAATACTCCTTTTGGGAGGGTGGAATTGCAAATCATACACTAAAAATCAAACACCTACCATAGATTTCATAGACATTAGGGCTGGAAGGGACCTCGGAGGATCGAGTCCAGCCCCCCGCCTGAAGGGCAGGAAGTCAGCTGGGGTCATAGGATCCCAGCAAGATAAGCATCCAATTTTTTCTTGAAGGTGTTCAATGTAGGTGCTTGAACCACCTCCGATGGCAGGCTGTTCCAGACCTTGGGGGCTTGGACAGTAAAGAAATTCTTCCTTATGTCCAGCCTGAAACAGTCATGCAGGAGTTTATAACCATTCAACCTTGTCATCCCTTGGGGCGCTCTGGTGAGCAAACGTTCCCCCAGATACTGATGGTCACCCCTGATAAACTTATAGGTGGCCATCAGACCACCCCTGAGCCTGCACTTTTCCAGGCTAAAGAGCCCCATAGCTCTCAGCCTGTCATTGTAGGGTCTGTTTTCCTGACCTCTGATCATGCGCGTGGCTCTTCTCTGGACCCTCTCAAGAGCTTCCACATCCTTTTTGAATTGCGGGGCCGAAAACTGGACGCAGTACTTCAGCTCTGGCCTCACCAAGGCCGAGTACAAGGGGAGAATGATGTCCCGGGATTTGCTTGAGAAGCATCTATGGATGCAAGCCAGTGTTTTGCTCACTTTACTAGCCACAGCATCTCATTGAAGGCTCATGTTCATCTTGTGGTCAATGATGACCCCCAAGTCCCTTTCATCTGTAGTGCTAGCCAGCGTAGCACTGCTGAGCCTATAAGGATGCTGCAGGTTTTTCCTCGCAAGGTGGAGAACGTTGCATTTTTTTCAGTGTTAAACACCAGGTTCTCATCTGCCCATTTGCTGAGCCTGTCCAGGTCAGCCTGGATCACTCTCCTGTCTTCAGGTGTGGATGCTTTGCCCCAGAGTTTGGTGTCATCAGTGAACTTGGCCAGTCCACTTCTGACTCATATGTCCGCATCATTTAATGAAGATGTTGAACAATATGGGTCCAAGGACAGAGCCTTGGGGACCCACAGGTCACAGGGAACCATGATGATTGACTTCCGTCAATTACTACCCTCTGGGTCCAACCACGGAGCCAATTTCCCAGCTTGTGAGGACCCTGTGGGGAAGCAGGGGCCAGGGCTCCCCTCCACTTCTGGCAGTCGTGGGACCTGCGCGGCAGGGAGTAGCGAAGGCAGCCAGCTCCAGCGTGTGGAGCTTTCCTGTGGTGCTGCACGAGTGCAGGAGTTGCATGTGTGTGGCGGGGAGCCCGGGCAATAGAGGCAGCCTGGTCGGACTGTGTGCCTTGCTGCAATGTGCACCACTGGCTGGAGCTGCGCACTGCCGGCAGCAGCACCTCTGCCAGGCATGAACACCCCAAACATCCCTGCCTGCAGGGGCTTTGTGCCATAGGGGATGCACTGGGGGGTGTCCCCACACCCTTCCTCACACCCACACCCTTCCCACCTGAACTCCGCACTGCCACATGTGCCACGCTCCATGGTCCTGCCCTCTGCAGCTCCCTTGCCCTGCTTCTGCCGTTTCTCTACCTGCTGCCCAGAGCAAGCGGGATGCTGGGGAAGCCAAGCAGGTCTCCCGGCGGCTGCAGCCATGGCAGCATCAGCCCTGCCCAGAAGCTGCTGCTGGCCGGGCTGAGCCCTCCTGCCCACGAGGGTGGGAGTGAGGCGCTATAGGGTATGTTGGTGGAGGAGGGGTGTAGTGGGCGCATCGCTTCCACCCTCATGGGCAGAAAGGCTCAGTAGGGTACAGTTAGTTGGTGGGTGCTGCGGGCTGGGCAGAAGTGCCTGGCAGGCTGAATCTGGCCCATGGGTTGCATTTTGCCTGTCCCTGCCTTAACTGGTACATAGGTAAGAAATAGATTCTGGCTTTTTTGTTCTGTGGAGCCATACCAAGGTGGTAGCACGTGGGGCCAAAGGGTCTAAAGTGAATCAAGTTTGATGCAAGTGTGGTTAATTTGGCAGAGACCATATGCTTTGCCAGTTCATGGGACTTATTTCTTTGTGCTTTTATTACACATCTTTGTTTGTAGCCTCCTTTTGAACGGGATTATAAATCTCATGACACTAATGAGAGTTACACAATTAAAGGAAGGGAAGAGTATATAACCCCCTCCCATTTTGTTTGATCTCCAAATCTGGAGTTCTCAAAAAAAGTATTTATCTCTTCAACTCTGTGCACTAGGTCACAGTAGTTTTCATCAAAACCTTTAGCCCTTGAACATGTCTAAGATGACAGATGTCAAACGGTTTGGTTTCATTTAGCCCATGAAGTTGAAAATATGTACTGATGTTCACTTCTTTTATTTTTCCTATTGAAGAAAATTTTGCAGTTGGACATCAATAAGTCTCTGCGGAGACTTTTAATTCTTTTGACATCAGCATACCAAGTTTTTCCTCAAAGTGTTGCCAATATACTTCAAGCCTGATCCTGAAGAGAGAACCTGAAGCGATAAAAGGCCCATTCAGTTTCCATAACTCTTTGACACCACTGCTGAGACTGTCAAAGCTGGTGCCAATCTGTGGTCTTGGTTTTTGGGATACAGACATATGTCTGGATCGAGTCTACCAAATATATTTGTACTCCAAACAAATGTCACCTAGTGGTGACTATCCAGACAAATCCTCACTTGGGCTGATTTGAACAGGCAACCTAGAAGTGAAAGGGACCTCCAAGGCTTTGTTAACCTTCTAGTAGCACCTTTTCTGTTATTGTCTTGATGCTTTGTGTCCCTAGGAACAAATGCATGGAAAAAAACATATTATATGCACCCTGACAGCTTCTCCCAGGGCCTGCTTCATCCCCACTGATGGGAGGAAGAAATGGTGGATGGGAGAGACTTTGCGAAGGGTAGAGCCTTACAAATTTGTTAGTGGCGCTTTTGTGCCCCACTAGGTCTTCTAGGGTAACTAGAAAAATGGCGTGCTGGATTTTAAAAGCCACATCCAGTAAAAAAAAAAAAAAAAAAGGGTATCTACAAGCAGGTACTGCTGTGCCAAACTCGCATGTGCCCAGTTTCTTCTCCTATGCACAGATGTCTGACAAAAGCTGACGGGGGTCAGGTATCTGCTTGGGGACTGCCTGGGGAGGAGGTCTGGGAGAGGGGTGGAGACTTGCAGCATACAGCAGTGGACAGGTCACAAGCTCCAACTCATGCTGGCAAAAGGCGGTTGACCCCTGCTAAGCGTGTAACGTCACGGTACATGATACATGGCATCTTATTCTCCTGGGATGAGTGAAATTCAGCCTCATAAAAACCCTCCAGCAAAAGGCCTGTGAAAGACCTGTGCATGATGCAAGTCCCACCTAATTCCTCAGAGCAAGCACAGGCTTAAATTGCCCCAGTGCAAAGGGTGCATGCCATTCTTAGCATTGGGCTGAAGCTCTAGGACCAACTCCTCAGCTGATGTAAATCAACATAGGTCTGTGGTATAAATGAACATAACACCACCACTGGAGCTTTACCAGCATAGAGCAGCTTCAAGTCTGGCCCAGGGATTATGTATAACTATAATATAGTGACTTTTAGACCCTAGACTTAACAACAGCAACAAAAAAACCCCTTTCCCTGGTGAGCGAGAGAGAGAGACCTTTGTTGCATGTTGTGCTAAGAGCTGTTAAATATGAACGAGCAGGATGAAATACCTTTTCCCCATTACTTCAAAATGAATAAACAATAATTGTCAGTCTCTGTATCCATCTGAGACTTAAAAAAAAAAAACCCAACAGAAATTAATTTAATGCGAACACCTGCTAACACCCTTGTAAAATAAATGGCCCTCTGAAGCTTTTGCCAGCAAAGTGGAAAGATTTGTTTCTCCATAAAGGCTTTGATGGCAGCTCAACCAATACATATTTACACTGTTTACTTTAAGTTATGCAAATGAATCCTGGCAAATGGAGGAACAAAGTAAACAGGTTTGTGTAACTGGAGTGCATTGGATTAACGAGACAGTATTGTGCTGATTTGCTGCAGCTTTCATTGTGTGCAATTTTGGAAATGGCATCATTTTAATAACGGCTTGGGTAACTTTGCTTTAAAGTTTTCCTCTGTAAAAACATCACATTTTTACACCCCATAGATGTTTTATCATGTCTTCACAGTGAGCTCTGCTTTCTGGGGTAAAAATTCAATTCTGCTGCTGTCTTCCTGCCAGCCTTGGGGAACCAACACAGCCGTGGGAGAATGGACTGATTTTTTTTGTTGTTGTTCCTGGCTTGTGGATGCTCAGCAGAATTGTTAACAAAGTTGCATGTACAGGACGTCTCCATTGTCCTCAAATAATA
>NW_005842018.1:2427245-2494425 GCF_000455745.1 Alligator sinensis | reverse complement strand
TGCTGAAGCCCATATTGTGTCCATAGGGCTATAAATTGGACAATACCGTCTTCTCACTAGTGAAATGAGCAGATTTTGATAAGGAAACATCAATATCAAATCCATGGAGAATGACGCCATCTTAACCAATCCACTTTATAGAGCAGAACCACACTTCAGTAATGGCTGATATTCATTTTAGAGACAAATAGTATGTAACACATTGAAATTGGAAAAATCAATGTATTACAGACTCTTTGTCTCTAAAATGATAATACCACAATGGCTTATGATTTGGAAGTTGAAATCTGATGCCATATGAAAGAGTCATCTTCATCTGTAACACAGATGAAAGGTACTTGGAAGCTGACCTGATGCAAGTGGCCAGTAAGCTGGGCATGAGGTTGTTAATACAATCAGGCAAAAAGAAAAGCTGGTCCTGCAGGTAGGGGCACTAATGAAGGCCTGGGGAGACTGGGATGACAACAAAGGAACTAGACAACGGAGCAGAAAGTAACTAAAAATTACAGCCAGACAAAAAATAGGCTTTTCTCCATGGGCATTTTTTAATGGAAAAATGGAATTGTTTCTTTTGAATTTTCAGCAGAATAGTTTTACTTTAAAAAAAAATATTCTTACAAGTAAAAGTATCCAAGAAAAGCAGGTGCTCTTGTTAAAAAAGCAGTTACCCAACAAAGTGTTTTGGCTTTTTTTTTCCCTAGCAATAGTTAAAAGTTGATGCCGTATAGATTGGGAAAGCAATAAGGGCAGAGAGTGAAAGGGGCTGGGGTAGCAGGAGAGAGAAGAAAACAGCAATGGGAAAGGAAGCAAGTCAGCTGGCAAAGGAAAGGAGAGAAGAGGCTGGAAGAAAGCTCTAAACCAGCATTTCTTTGGAAGAATTTAATAGCAGCCTCCAAATACCTGAAGGGGTTCCTAGCCTGATGAAGGGTGTTTGTGCCTGAAAGTTTTCTAAGAAGAATTTTTCCAACTATTTGAGTTGGTCTAATAAAGATATCGGATTTACCCAAAGAACCGTGTCTGCCAAGGTAAATTACTGACTTTTTAGTTCTTAGTAAAATTACTAGTAGAACATCCTCCATTAAATAATCCATTGCTGTGCCTTTTTTTGCGACTTTCACCCATCTCTATTTGATAGATCCATCATAAACTTTGTCTTTTAAGCATATTTGTATGGTGTGACCCGTGCTTTTGATAACTGACAATATCCTACTTGATGGATGTTTAAAATGCCCCCAGGAGCGTACATGTGCACTGAAGTTGAATTAACTACACAATGCCCTGCAGAAAGACTTCATCATCAGAGCAATTAAGAACAATCAAGGGCTTAGTTGTGGAATCCACACCTTATAACCTGTTTTAGGGCTGTACAGCCTGCCTGTAGTTCTGTTTTGTGCTAGGGTCTGCAATCCTAGCCAAAGTCTGGACAGCAAGAGCAGTAGGACAATGTGACAAGCAAGACATCTATGGAACCTCCACCGTTGGAGGCTTTCCAGAAATGTCTTGCTAGGTACTTATCTGGGATGGTTTAAGGATGGTGAGCCCTGCATCTGTGGACTACCTTATTCTGATTATTCCCCTAATCTTTATCCATTTTACCTTCTGCAAGTGGACACTCTGAGACTCTTAATTCATAGGCCTATTCCATGCCTTCATATTCAAAACCATCTCACATTGTTTTCTGCAGTATATGGGAGGGCAGAATCCCTTCTCTTCTTCACCACCCTGCTAGTGTCCTCTCTCAAACCTGCTGCTGGGGTGAGATTCACCCTGGAAAGATGATTGGCTGCTTCCTTTGTGTTCATGTTCAAATGATGAGACAGCATTCAAAGAAACATGAAAATTACCAGGTTCAGATTGCCAGAGCAGTATTCCCCCCACCTCATCTAACTCATCAGTATGCGCATTACAGTATCCACTTGGACGTACTGTCCGAGATCCATGCCAGCTTATTTTGAGCTGGGTTACTGATGAGAAGCATAATGACTGCAGTGTCTGCCATTGTGTGTGCCGTGTGTACAAAACAGCACAAGATGGAAATGAGTTCTTAGAAGTTTTATTTTTAAAAATAGGTTGTGTGCGTGGCAGCAATCTCCTAGGAAACTCATATTCATATTATGAGAATATAATGTACTGTAATTACATATCAGATAGAGTAGAATTAGCTGTCAAATTGTTTCTGCTAACATATTCTAACAGGGAAGGTCATAAGTGCATAATAGTTAGTTATGGTTGACTTTCTTGAACCGGATGGTGTATCAAGATGATTCCTCTCATGTTGCTAATCTCAGTAGACCAGATAATGAAGAGCTGATAGAGACTAGCAAAGGCTTACAGTGCCTTTTCCCTCCAGTTTGGCGGGTGAGGTTAGTGCTGACTGAGAACAATTTGCCAGTTTTGACAGCCGGGTGTAACGTGTATGATTCTTAAACAGGGTGTCTTGGCACCCTGGGTTGCTGTGAGATCCTCTTGAAGATGCCACCGGGAACTGCACAACATTAGCACAGTTAGGTGTGAAAACACACAATTCACAAAATAAATAAAAAAAAATTCATATAGGAATCTGTAAGTCAAAAACCTATTGACCTGTTGTGGTCTTCTAGATTTCTCTGCAATAGAAGAATTGCTCTATTATTTTTCTGTAGTCAAGAAATGAGTAAAAGCTAAGAGCTGCCATTTCTGAGGGGATCTTGAGTCTAGCAAGGGGTGCTTTGAGTCTAAAAAGGTTGAGAGCCATTGGCGTGTGGGTTTAAGTGGTACCAATAGACTTTCCTCAGCTAGACCATTCTCAGTGGTGGCAGATGACAGAACAAGGACCAACGTCTCAAGTTGCAGCAAGGGACGTTTAGGTTGAGAATTAGGAAAAACTTTCTTGCTAGGAGGTTGGTGAAGCACTGGAATGGGTTATCTAGAGAGATGGTGAAGTCTCCAGCCCTGGAGGATTTTAAGGCCCAGCTGAACAAAGCTCTGGCTGGAATGATCTAGTTGGGGATGGTCCTGCTTTGAGCAGGAGGTTGGACTAGATGACCTCCTGAGGTCCCTTCCAACCCTAATTTTCTATGATTTTGATTCAGTCCAATCCCTCGGTAGGCAGAAGTCACCAGTCCTCTCTGCCCTGTCAGTTGAGGCTTGCAGTCAGCTGTTCTGCTGATGGAGGCTGGGCTCATGACTTCAACCTGCAGCAACTCATGCTTTTAGCTCTTGTTCAGTGGTAGCTGTTACACACAAGACTTGGACTATCTCTCTGGGTGGGGTTGAGTGTCCCCCTCCAGGGTGAAATTCAGCTTTATGTAGAATACTAGGATGATTTCCATGATCCACTTGAATTTCTGGTGGAGTTAAGCTTCTTTGCTGGCCAAAGAAACAAGAGGTGCATAGTTATTCTCCATTGCATTTCTGGTGGACAGCTCTCCACCATATCTTGATTCACTCCTCAGCAAAGAGGCAAGTCAGTGGCTGTGTCCACTGTGGGGACTGAAGTACCTGGCGTTGATCTGGGAAGCCAAGGCCTTCCAGGAAGAGCAGATGAGGGACCTCCAAGGGTCCTTTAATCACTGGTGGCTTATGTGGAGCTCACCCACTACGAGGATCTGGAGGGCAGTGAATTCTTTTCTCCTTTTTCCTGAAGGGTGGGAAGCATCACTGACTGCTCCGCACGGTGGTCCTCAAATGGGCCCAGCTGTCTCAGCAGCTGGTCTGCCACCTGTATGCTGTTAGCTGTCTCTTGCCTTTGAGATTAGCTTGGCAAGTGCTTCCTCATGCCCTGTAATAATGCACAGCACAGCAGCTTGCTCACTTCATAGAGAGGAGGCAGCTAGGGACAGCCCCAGCCATCCCCTAAATCCCTATCTGTTCCTTCTAACTTCCTCCCTCCTGATCTACCTTTTATCTGGCCATAGACTGCCAGCTTCTCAGGGCTCATTGCCACAGATCAGATCAGCACTTAATTGGCCATGGTTTGTATGAGAGTTTGGGTGGCCTGTGGTGTCTGGGAGCCTCTTGGGAAATTTTGCCATAGCCCAAGCTAACTGCATGCACTGCAAGGTTGCTTTGAAGAAACTTGCACCGACACAGAAGTAGTTCCATGGATAATGGCATTAGCAGTCCTACAACGTATCCGTGAATCTGGGACCATATTTGGAACCTCTTGAAGTCGGTGGCAAAGCTCTTGCTGCCTTAATTTCAGTGGGAACAGGGTTTGAATTTACTTTACCAAGATACTTGCTTAGGCCCTGAACTTACTTTACAAAGCTAGAAAAAAGCTATTTGCAGAAGTTGCAGCAAGTTCCAGATCTGCTGGGTAACTTCCCTGTATAATTGCACCGGAATAAACAAAAATGTTATTTTTAAGCTTGCTGACTACTGGGGAAACCAGTCTGCTAAGGCTGTTCAATGTTGGCTTGTTCAGATGCTCAACCAGAGGCTGGATCCTCAAGTGAGGGAACTAGCTGGAGAGGAAGACAAACTCTCATTTGTTGTTCTATGAGAGCCCTGTTAAAAATGAGCCTGGAGACAGAGCTCTAACTTTATTGCATCGCTTGTGTTACTTCACAGATTCTGAACTATGAAATATTTTACATGCTTTAATACTGTATTCTCCCCTTCTTTTGTTTTAGCTCTAAGCTGTGATTAAGAGTGGGCGAGGATACAAATTACACATCATTTGGAGTCCAAATATTTAAAACAGATATTCAAGCCTGGCTGGATGGGTAACAACAGAATGAGAACAAGCCAATTAATGTTTCATAGTCATGCAAAGGCAGTGTTATACAATGGGAATTGTTCAGCTGCATGGCCTGTTCCTGGAGTCATTACTTTCCTCTCCCAGGATATGCAGTGGAGTGCGGGAGGGAGTCATCCCTAATTGCAGACAGAGCCCTAAAGGGTTACTTTGGAAGAGGCAGGTCTCAGAAGATGCATGAGCCCTAAAGGGTTACTTTGGAAGAGGCAGGGCTCAGAAGAGGCAGCTTGGCTTCAGGATCTGATTAACTGATCAGTTTGTTCCTCAAACAGGGAGGATTTGTGGTAGAGAGGATTAGTCATGGATCTCAGACGCCCACTTGGTACAAGTCACTCAAGACATGAGCCTGTACCATTTAAGTTAGTGGGAGCATAAGGTCAGACTTTGGCTCTTAAAATCCCTGTGCCCCAGTTCCCTCATTAGTAACATGGGGCTTCTGCTGTCCCTTGAAGAGCAGTGCCCAGCCTGTGTCTGAAGAAAGCTGCTTGGATTTTGGCCAACTCATAGCGACATTTGACAATCACACTCTGAAGAGCAGAGTTGCTTGCTGAGCAGATGAGATTCGTCCCTCTGCAGAGGACCCACAGCTCTTGCAGGTGCCTGGGCAGTATACTGTGCAGAGGTGTATGTCACTCCATAGAGCAGTGCTCTGTGCGGGCATTTGTACATGCCTGTTCTTCGCAGCAGGATGAATGGTGGGCCAACAGTTTGGGAAAACAATCCTAGCAATCCTCCTCTTGCTTTTTCATTCCCTGCAGTAAACGCTGTAGGCAGGCTGAGAGCCAAAAACTCCTGAGAGCAGGTCCCACCTCCACAGCTACTTGACTTTTTTAAGGTGAAACTGGCAATTTCGTCAAGATAAATACCAGTTCAGGAACTGGGGAAGGGCTGAGCACAAGACTGGAGTGTTTGCATTACCGCCTTTCCCCTCTGCCCCCTCCTCCTCCCCCTGAAAAACTCATGTCCCTGGATTGCTGCTTAATTTATTCAAGAGCTTTGGACAGCATCACTGTCTGCCAGACTTTGTCTTACATGAAAAACACCATGTCAAGGAGCAGAGGAAACAAAACAGAAAAAGCAGAATATTTTTAATTGATGCAGTCTTCTCTGCATGATCAGACAAGATCAGTAGAAAACATGTGTTATGCTAGCGTTGTGATTGAAAGAGAGTTTTGAAGAAGTCATGCTTTTTTTAAAGGTTTGAGGTCAGCCTTGAAAATAGAAAGATTACTTCTTCGCTAGAAGGCTCCCATCAGATAAGCCATAGGAGATGATGAGCTCCTTTTGTTTTACAAGATGATAAAGAGAAATGATATCCGAGAGAAAGCGATCAGAAGTGCAAAAGAATAAACTGCTTACGAGTTCATTTGCAGAGAGTAATGGAGAAAAACCTTTTTACAGAAAGCTGTTTGCATAGTCTTTGATTCAAGACAAGTTTAACATGATTGCTGTAGAGGACACAGGTGTAATAAGGTCTTGAAAGATAAGAGTTGCCTTGTTAACAACAGGGATAAGGATTAATCATAAAGAGGTTGGCTTGGGATGGGGTAGGAATGGAGTGAGGGAGGCCTGGAAAAGAACTATGTTTGACCTGTTTGGTTTAGTCCCTCATGCCTGGGAATTTGGCCTAAAATGATCTAGTGTATAAACTAGAGAAGAAGTGTTTTCTTTTGGGTTACGATCAAGGCAGAAGGTAGGTTGACTGCGCTTTTCTAGTTGAAGGTCTGACATTGCCAACATCTCGTTTATGGTGCGTTTTACAACTCTGGGCATTTCATCTTAAATCCTGTGGTGCTGTATGCAAGAATCTGAGCTTCAGCTTTTATAAAATCTAGCCGTCTTGACTCTAGAGAAGAGCTGTGACAAATGGCTCAAATGCAGCCCAAAATCTCAAAACCCAAAAGGTGAAGAATACCCAGCTTATTTTTGTGAAGTTTCATAATTAAGCCTATCTCCACAATTTATGACCACCTGGAATCAGCAACATCAAATTCCTTCTTTGACACAGTGTTGTCTGAGATCCAGATGCAGACTTGAGAGCCCCAAAGCCTGAGCTAGAGCTGCCCTCTCATTCCAGTATCAAGGTAATGGAGAAGACAGTGCTGATGTGGTGCTGCTTTTTCATGGACTGTCAGTGCACAGGACTCCCACAGTCCAACACACGTCTTGCTGGCTGGTGCTGTCCTAGTGCCCAACCAGCCATCTCCAGCTTTCCTCCTTTCCCTTTTCAGACACTGCCACACATTTTCGTAGGGCAAGAATCACCCCTGTGCAAGGCAGTTTATTTCTTTTTCTTTGCCAGTGTTTATTAAACCTTAGATGAGGGGTAGGCAACCCCCAGCACATGTGCCAGAGTGTGGCATGCAAAGGCGTTTTGCTTGGCACTTGCACCTTGGGGAATGGGCCAGGCCTGTGCTGCCACAACAAGGACCAGGCCCCTTGCAGCTCCCCCGCTGTCCGCCCTGGCATGCCAGCATCTTACAAGTCGAAGTTGCGGGTGTTTTTGGCGCACTGCCCAAACCATTGCTGATCCCTGCCTAGAGCCTCCACACAGCAGCCCTGAGGTTCAATCAGACGTGTAGCCCTTAACTCCACTGACTAACAGCTTCCACTCTTTCTTGTCCTGCCTGCTACCTGGGAGGTGGCTGTTCTCTGTCCAGGGCAGGTCAGCACGTCCCCATAGCCCTCTCCCTTCTCTGACTCTAGCTAGGAAAGAGCAGGGGATACGTTCTTCCATTACACCCGGGCTTTCCTCCCTTCTTCAACCCAAAGAAACCAGCAGGCAAATATTTCTGCTCCATGCCTGTCCATAGGCTCCTGCAGCCTGCTCCACTTTTGGCTCCTGAACTTAGGAAGCTCCACAAACACATCCTTATATGCTGTCATCTCCATTCTCCAGGAAACGCCTACCAGATCACAAGTACTCACTTCCTCTGAGCTAACAGCTGCATCCCCCTCGCTCTTCTCCCAAACTAGCTGCCTCTTATTTAGCGCTGCCCCCTGGCTTGGCCAAGGTGCCACCGCGCCCTCCTAATTGAGTCCTGCTGGGGAGTGCCTGATGTGCTGGGGAGTGCCTGATATGCCTCGGAGAAGCTGAGCCCACTTTCCTTAAAGGAGGCAGGAAGCCTGACTGACGCTGGGAGCCATTAGTTTTGTCACATGAGGTGCAAGTGCAGGAAAATATTAAGTGCATTTATTTTACTGTTGTTATTAAAGGGAATCTGGTTGTTCATGCAGGAAGGTTATGCTAAACCAGCTGTAGGTCAAGAGAAATTTAATTTTAGCTGGCAGGAGATATAGGCTCATAGGAAGGCAGATCTGTACAAGGATTAGAGCTGAGGACTGGAATTAGGACTTGAGAGTCTGTTTTCGTTTCAATGAGCCTTGCTGAATTCAGTTGTGGTAATGATCCTTGCCTTCCTGAAGTTTTTTGAGAGCTCCAGTGAACTATGCGTATAGAAGTGCAAACAATTGTTCTTACAATCCACTTGGGTCATCCAGAACCTTATGGGGTGCTGCACACCAGGGTGTACCTTCCCCCTCCTAATGGTGGCAACTGGGAGAGAAAATGGATCCAAAACCACAGACTAGGATCAGGGACAGTTATTGCTCCCTATAGCAGTAGAAGACCATCGCATGCATCTGAGCAGTTCTGAGTCTCTTCAGTAGAGAACAAAGGGATGCTGATGTGCATGCACACATGCACACAAATGCCTGTTTACGTGTGTGCGTGCATGCTTACACACACACATGTGCAAGGTGAAGTTACACATTACAATTAGACCATACTAAATAAGTGAATGTTAAGTGGTGTTAAAATTAGGATATTCTGTGACTAATCTCTCATTAAGGATTAATACTGTTTTTTGCCTACACAAATCTGACTTGCCACCAGAGAGGTGACAGGCAGAGGTGCGACAAGGATCCAGGACTCCTGGATGTCTGTTCTGGATAGGGGAAGGACTACGAGTGATGCATCCTGGGATGATGGAGGACTGCAAATTGCTCATTTTACCTCCATGGAGCCGACCCAAATTTACCCCAACACAAGCTACGTAGCGTGGTTCAGTTAACCCTTGCCTGAAGTGGCATAACATTGAGATGCTCAGAGGGCATTTAGCTTGAGTCAGTGAGCTTTAATGTATGGGCGCTCACATTTTTTGAAGCCCTTAGTATGGTTTAAGTGTAACGTAATTTTACACACACAAGTTTCCTCTCCCTCTCAACACATTACATTATTATAGATACTAAAGGCAGCAATGGAGTGAGCTGACAATGTGTACATCCCTTGAAAAGCACGAGGAGATCATGGAAAAATGTGTAGAAAAAAATCTGGATGCTGCAGCCTCCCAAACAAAACACATGAAAAGCTGGAAAAGTTCTACCAGTTTCCCTTCCAGACTCTTCTAATCTTCTACTGATGTCTCTTGACAAATGATGTTCAAAAAGCATTGGAAAAAATATTGCAGGAAATCAGAGCTATGCAAAATACTTGGTTGGTTTTATCCATAATGATTGGTCAAACCTGAAATTTTCCAAAGCGTTTCCTAGAACACGAGTACTTGATCTGAGGATGTCTGAAAGGAGCACAGTGAATTTTCTTTGAATTCATTTTCAGGAACATGGGACTGGGACTTTCACAGCTGAGTGGCTGGGCACTTTCCTTTGGGGTCTAGGAAACTTGTGTTCTAAGAAAGGGTTAATGACGTATCTTGTGGGCTTTTTGCAGTGGGGAATGGGGCTTCGCTCTGTGTATCCCCAACCCCTAGCTAGGAGTAGGTCTAGACTAAGACCTCTGTCTAGACTAAGGCTCCTTGGTGCTGCCACAATACCAGTGAAGAAGAGAAATTGCTGGGGAAGTCTCCTGTTCTCAGGGTGGAAGTGACAAATGAAAGCTTGATCCAGTGACCATACCTCTCTCAGTATATTGCCTAGCAGTTTTATGGGTGAGAACTGGTTACTTCTGCACTCTCCAGATCTCCATCTGCCCCTTGTAGCTGGATCTCCTTCAGTTCCAAACACCTTCTACCGACTGCATTGCAGTGCTTAGACCTGCTTGGTGCAACTCTTGCTCCAGCGTGTGCATTTTGACTCCAGGTGTATTAAGGATCAGTTAGAGCCTGCTCCTTCTTACTGCTTTTGCATTGGAATTAGCTGTCCTTCAGGTTGGGGCTGTGATCCAAGTTTTCTGTGCTGCAGCGCATTGGCAAGTGCCAGGAGGTTAGGGCTGTAGATGGCTAAACCTCTCCTTCCATTAAGGGGTCAACCTTTTTGGTAGGCATGCCACAACTCAGCCCTGAACCTTCTTGGAGTGCCACCCCAATCCCCTTCCTCTGCCCGATCTGCTGCTCTGCTCCCTGCCCTGTGCATCTGCCATTGTGCTGCCTGTCCCCTTCCTGATCTGTTGCATACCCATACACATGCCACTTGTGACACACATGCCACAAGTTGGCCACCCCTACCCTAAGGTGTCCTTTGTTGCCCAGCTCATACAACCCCCATCCTCATCCCCAGCCCTAACTGAGACTCTCTATCTAGAAACTTTAAAGGGGTGCTATGCATGGAAATTGCTCTCCCCTCACACAGATACCAATTAACAACTTGGATGCTTTGGCTAATCATTTTGTTGATGTCCTGTGTTAAAATGAGAGCATCTCTGAGGGCTGCGCTAGCAGTTTGCTAAGTGTTGAGCTGCGAGGCATATATTTGAACTGTTAATTTGTTGGATTTGTTTCTGTCCAGCAGTTACATAAATCTGGGAATTTCCCCATCTGTGAGGAACGAGCTGGCTCGGCTGCTGTGCTGTGCTGTGCTGTGCTGTGATGACAGACGAAAAAATATTTTGCTCTGACCTGAGCCATTTAACAGCTCCCTTCAGAATCACAGATGTCTTGCCTTTGTATGAGAAAAGAGGGAAGGTGTTGCTCTAAGGCTGCAACAAGACTTGCCTCTCTACAGTTTTACACTGCTTGGTAGCACCTTTTCAAACAATCACTGGTTGGGAGCTGGTGCCTCGTTCCACGATGCAGGGTCTTTCCTGCATTTGTGCAACTGCAGTGATTTGGGGACCTGAATGGCTTGCCAGCAGACTTGCTTTGGGATACTCAAATCACTCACGCCATGTTTATACACTGCTCTATCCCATCCTCTCACAGCATCTGTCTACACTATTAAGATTAGAAATCACTGAGTAATGCTGACAGTCATGTTTCTACAACACTACAAACTCACCTGCATTGCACACCCACCAGTTTTTTTTCTACTCTTTTTCTTACAAGAAGTGTAAAGAAATACAACAATATCACGTGTTCTATTAAACACATTTAATAGTTTCAGGCTGAGCAAGGATGGATGGGTCCCTATTAGGAGACTGTGCGGGGATCTGGCAGCTCTCTATTTATTTCATTATTCTGCCTATGTGACCATGGGCAAGTTTCTCTTTGCATCCCTGGTTCTCCATCTGTATTCAGAGTACTTGCACAGGTTCTTGGGGCAAAATACATCAAAGCCACAGGTGACTTTAAATTGTTACACAGTGACCTTATTGTTGCACAGTGGCAGTCTACACCAGTGGCAGACTGCGCAGTTATTCCTACGCAGTCATTTAGTACTTGCTTACCAAGTCCACGTTTGGGGGTTTTTTAGATACTAGTGCTCAGTAGCAACAACCTACTGTGTAATAGTCAGGAGCTACCCACACAGTAGTGTTACAGTAGCTCGTTGCTGCTGTGCCATAGCATCTCGTGTAGAAGCGCCCAGTAGGAAGCAGGAGCATGAAGAACAAATGGAAAACTCAAAATTTCTGGGTGCAGCTGAAATACTAAGAACAAGTGTTTTTTGACTTACAAATATGTCTGCAAACCACATGTTTCTGGTTGTGGGGAGACTGACAGCTTTTCTAGTGTTAAGCATAATGCTCTCTGTAAATGCTGCCACATGGCTGTGACTGCAGTGCTCTTCAGCCCTAATCTGCAACAATTCTGCTCACTTAGTACTTGCAAGTCATTCACTGCAGACCTGTGCATATTATGCAGCAACTGTAAATATAAGCCCTGTATAGGGCTGAAGAATCCTTCCCCTGCAAAGTGAACCACCAAGGTTTGTTAGGTTCCTAAGTCAGGGAGAATAGTGTTGTACACCTGAACACTCAAATGATAATACCCACCATTTTCCATTTGCTGAGCACTGTGTAAGCAGCTCTAACACCCCTGCCAGCTAGGTATTATCATCTCTCTACCAACAGAGGGAAAAAATAAGACCCAGAAGTGAAGTACAAAGTCCAATGAGTAAATGACAGAGCCAGGATTAGCATGCCCGAGTTCCTTATTCTTAGTTATTTGTTCAGTTCACTAGACCAAGCTGGCTTTTAGCAAAATAAGATATGAATACACTTACAGCAGGAAACATCAAGGCCTCCTATTCTTAGCCAGCAAGCCCTCGGTTCTGTATTTTGGTTCAGACTGCAGCCTTTTAAAACTTAACAACACTGAGGACTAGAATTATAGAAATAGTATGATATTTAATAGGCAAGTGCAAAAGCATACATTTAGGGACTAATACGCATTTGTGTTACAAAGTAGAGATCTCATAAATTAGGGAGGGCAGAAGAGGAAAAAGACCTCTTTTGTATTAGCTGATTACAGATAACCATGAGCCATCACTGTGAGATGGACATAAAGGCAAGTGTAATCCTAGGATGCATCTATAGTGGTATCTGTGGTATAGACAGTGCAATAGCACTGGGACAAGACACTGGAGTGTTACTTACAATTCAGCTCACTTCTGTTTAAAGAAAGATGAATTAAAACTGGAACAGGTGTAGAGAGAGGCTACTAGGATGGGCAGGGAAGTGGAGTCCCATATTATGAGAGGAGACCAAATGACCTTGGTTTGTTTAGCCCAGCTGCACTCAGGTGCAGACAGCTGTCTATAAATGCATTAGTGGTATAAAGAGGAGGGAAGGAAAAGAGCTAGCTAGCTTAATGGACAAAGCTGATGCAAGAGCAAACGGACATAAACAGGCCATTAATAAACTGAGGTGGGAAAATAGAAGAAGGTATCTCGGCATCAGGGTATTTTTGTTTTGACAACCTGCCAAACGGCCGGACTGGTTTTAAGATGCGGTTTGATAAATTTATCAAAGCAGTTATATGACATAGTTGCCAATAACAGCCAGGACAGGACTCGGCCACCAGGGAGGTCCCACCCATCCTAAGATTTTTTTCCTCTGCATACACCTACTGCTTTAATCAATGTGCCCCTGCCCTTGTTATTTATTTAAAGCTATACACAGGGGTGGGCACAAAAGCCTGAGCTTGCCAAGTAGGAGACTCTTTGCTTTTGTTAAAAGGTTCAATCTCCTAGCCCTGAGCTACAACCCCAAAATGGCTGCAGCAACCTATTTTGCCATCATGATCCGTAGTGGAGCAGGAGACCTGGGCAGCTTTGGTATGGAATTTAAAATCTCATTCTGGGCATATACCAACCTCTAGCTAAAGGGGTTTAAAAAGAAGCTTGCCCTGGGAACAGGGTACTAGTATTGATTATTGGCCTAATGGTGGCATATAGAGACTCCAGCAGGGATTTGGGCCCCATTGTATTAGATGTGGTGTACCGCAAAGAAGAGACAGTATTTTTTTTTTTAAGTCATAGGTTTTGGCTTTCCAGCAGTGGGCCATTGGGCTACCGTGGTCCAGGCATGTCAGCCAACAGCATACAGCAAGATGTCCTAGCTGCTCTGCTGCCACACGCTGGAAGAACCTGGTTTTAATGACCAGGGGCAGAGCAACTTGGGCAGAGCCATGCAATAGAGACTAGGGTCTAATAGAGTCTCCATGCAATAGAGACTAGTTTCCTAACGTCTGACGGAGTGCTTTATGTGCTAGTGCACCCTGCAGCCCATATTATCCCACGGGGATTTCTACAGGGTTTCTCATACCTTGTGCTGAGATAGGACATACTGGCCTCTGTGGAAGTCAGGCTGCTAGACTGGCAGGACTAATGGTCTGACTCAGTCTGGTCATTCCCATATGTTCCTGTTTCACATTATTTTGGGGTGATGTGGTTAAGCAGCCAGGATAATTGGAGAACCATGATCCATATCGTTGTTCTAAATGGCTTTATGATATGTTTTACCTGGAACAAAGTAAATCCCTACAGCCACGCTCTTTCAGGAGCTGGCTCTGAGCCTGCAGGAAGACGTATCAGTGGTACAGACTGGGACGACTTGCTGCATGAGCCGTGGCATGAGGAACGGCACTGGCCTCTGCCCTTGTTAGTTAATCGTCCTTTAGGGAAATAGCAACAGCATTTTAAGCAAGCCTGAGAGCACTGTCCATTGTCTGGATCACATAATAACAGCGTGATGAGTGACTGGGGGCGTTAAACTTCGAATAGATTGTGCGCATGAGAGGGCAAGCAGCACAGCTGCCTGGTGCAACAGAGAGAGAAGACCTTGTGCCGTGTTAATACAATAACAATGGAGCAAATATACCCCTGGTGTTGCAACACAAACTCATCCAGCCCAACAGATGTACAGAAATATTTTCAAACACAGGTGACTAGATTAAGAAAATTGAAGTAAATACCAGGGTTGAAAGTTTGGGCTTCAACTCCTATGGTCTGATCTTGCGGTGTTTACTGAGGTGAAATTCCCATTTGATTTCAATGGGAGTATTGCCAGAGTAAGGGTTGAAGGACTGAATCTGAGGTATGATGAATGAAACTAGATGGGTAGCACAGTTGCCCCACTAAAGAATAAACTACTGCAAAGGGATCAAAATGTTTGTGACCTTGCCCTTAGTTTTATATTGATCTGCTTTGGGACCTTAGCTGAGTCTAAGGCAGGGGTCAGCAACGTTTTTGGGTAGAGTGCCCAAAACACCTGCAGCCTGACTTGTAAGATGATGGCATGCCAGGGTGGATGGCAGGGGAGCGGCGAGGGACCCGATCCTTGTTGTGGCAGTGCAGCCCCAGCCTCTTGAGGCGCATCTGCAAGCACAATGCCTTTGCGTGCCACGCTCTGGCGGGCATGCCAGCAGTTGCCCTGGTCTAAGGGTTTGACACCGATGGAGATGCCCCAAATACCTTGGTTTCACACTGGACTAGTCTTGGGCCTGGATCACACCTCTTCATTGAAACTTCCTTGAACTTCTGGAAACTTTGGCTTCACGTCCAAGTCTGAAGTTTGTAGGACAAGGCCATTCCCTCCCTATAGATCACAGTGCATGCTGGGATGTGGCTTCGTGGCGAAAATGCTTAATTTTCAATTTAGTTATGGTTTGGGCTTTGTGCCAGACAGCATAGAGCCGTAGAGGAATAACAACTTGAGTTACATCAGTAGCAGACCCAGCAACAGAGCTCGGCTCCCACTTCTGTGTGTTTTGTCGTAAAACACATGGTCTCATAGCTTACACGAGAAGGCATCTGTGATCCCCTCGCTGCTGAGAGCACTTCCTATTTATCCTTGACGGTGTTCAGGAACAGTTTAAATGCAGCCTCTCTGCAGAGGATGGAGGGGTATGGCTGAACAGGTAAGGCACTGTTACGTTTCCACGGGCCATAACAGTTTGATCCTTGCTCTGGACTTGCACTGAAGGCTGCCCTCAATCAACCCAGCTGTAATTGGGTATTTGGTGATTTGGGCTGGGGATCTGCAGGCAGTTGGATGTGATGGTCACTGCATTACTCCCTTGCGTGTTGTTGGCTGCAGAAAGTGGTGTGCCTCAGGCCCATTAGTCTGATGCACCATGTTGGCTTGGCACAGACCTTTTTCTGGAGAGAAAACGAATATCTGCGTTTGCTTACTAAGATCTTATGAAATGGCTCACTGTTGTTTGGTGAGCCTCACACTTCACAGGGTTGTTCACGCTGGAAGCTGCCTTTTTTTTTTTTTTAATGCCATTAGTGCTCACTGATTACTTTCCTGAGAATGGCTAGAGCAAAGTACACACTGAATGCCACCTGTATCATAATTAAGGTCATTAGTGATATAGGGCCTACACATGCAAAATCTGCTTCCTGCCTACTTCTGTTGGTTTAGTATAACAGCACCTGCTAACACAGTGGAAAACCATTCAACATGTAGATATTAGTAAATGGAAAATTCCTTCATCAGCCATTCATTTGTCAGAGTCTGCATTTGTATTTTTGTGGCACTGAAGCGTATTGATGCAGTGTGACAGATTCTCTCTGACACAGCGCATGCCATTCATTTTATTTCAGGCTTTCAGTTTTCATAGTAGGTTATGATTTGAACAGATGCCACTGAGATGTGGCAGAACAAAGTTCTTTGCACTTAATTTCATCTTTAGCAGCACTCAAGTTTAGTATGAGCACCCTTGCTTTCCATTAGGAAGCTGCTGTAGACAAAATCCATTTGGAAGCAAATGCAGTTTGTTCCAGCAAAGTTCTTGAAGTGCTAATCTATTCTTGTAACTCTAGATTAAAGAGAGTAACTAGAATGGGAAATGATCCAAGGAAATTCAGAGTATGAAGGATGGGGCGTCACATGAGATGCTGCATGGTTAAAAATTTTGAAGAAGATAAGGAGTCCGTGTTATTTGGGTGTCTTCCAGAATTTGTCCCTGTTGTGATCAAGGACAAGTCACTTAGCCTCTCTCTGCTTCTCTCCCACCATGTTTTAAATGAGCGTACAGTTCCCTAGATTGCAGAACTGTGGCTTAATTAGAAGTTTGCAAAAAGCTGAGGCTCTCAGATAAAAGACATTTAGCCTCTACCTCCACTTTTAGGTGCCCCAAAAGTGGCCTGGTTTTGGATTACAGATAGAGCTGCGAGACGCCTGGCACTTCTGCAAAATCATGTTACTTATTAATATGCCATATTATAATACCGACTCAGGATGGGATTTCAGAGCTGTGAAAGTGGTATGGAGGCTCTGAATAGAACTTTTGGAAATACCAAGGGAATTAGGAATGGAAAACCAATTGGATATGAACATGCTCTTAATTTCCTTAGGTGCTTTGAAAAGCCCCCTTTTTGTTATTTCCCATTTAAGGGGAATTGGATATCTAAAGACATAAGCAAGTATAAATTCTCAGTCTTTAGGTGTGTGCCTTTATCTTCCTACATATAAAACTTAGTCTCTATGTGCAAAAGTACTTCAAAATTTTCTTTCATTTGACTACAAAAGTAAATAATTTTTTTGGTCGCTGTGAAGGGGGAGAAGTTCCCCAAGATTTTTTCACAGAGTAAAGATCAATTTGTTTGTAAGAAGACTACAAACTGAACTTGCCCTACAGATGACATTTCTGATCCAAATCCATTCTCACTTCAAAATCTTACCTGGTGGCTTTTAATTGTATGGATTTTTGTCATTAATTTTGTAATCCCCAGTGTGCTTCTCCCTTCCAGTGTTTCAGGAGTCCAGAGCTACTTTGAAATAGTAGCTTCTGTAAGACGTATCTCTAAGTTTGGGAATTTGCAAATCCTTAAACAAGTGCAGAGGCTATTTGAATGAAGTGGGTTCATTCAGCTTACTCACGTGCTTAAAACGGTAGTCAGATTGGGTCTTATTAGATTTGGTGGAGGCAGTACAAGAAACAGTGCTGAAGATCGGGACTCAACCTCCAGCCCATGGGCCAAATCCAGCCTGCAGAGCCGTGGCATCCAGCCTGTGGGGATCCCCATGGGTCAGGAAATTTGGCAACGGGGGAGTGGTGGAGGCTCTGTGTGGAGGATCCAGCCCTGCCTGGGCTATTGAGCCCCCTGTGCATCCAGATCGGGGTGGAGCTGCACACCCTCTACTGCGGGCTGGATTGAGCCCATTGGCTGCATCTGGCCTGCAGACGGACCTGGGATTGCCCGTCTGGTCCCTGGGGTATCACTATTCTAAGTCTGTTACCCACCCAAAAGCCCTAGCCCTGGTTTGGGGCCACTCTGATGTTGGAATAGACTCTTTTATACAAGATCCAGATGAGAGATCTCGATTACTTCTTGCCATTATGGTTCATGTGGCATCTTTTGAGTAGGTCCAGGTGTTAAACCCCATGTCTTGTCTGCCTTCCAGACCTGCATGCACATTCTCCTTGTCTCAAATCCTGCCTGTGCTTCCTACCAGTTTTGTATAGTAAAGCTCCTGGGTGTTGTTACACTGCTGATACCCGCCACCCAACAGGAGAAGTCTTTGGGATTTGGGAATGAAAGGTACCTTCTCAGTACAACTCACTGTGCAAAGAAAGATGGTATCTGTAGTCAACAAGAGGAGGAAAGGGAAAAAAGCAAAGGTAAAGATGTGCTGTCATTTATTAATGTGAATGTCCTGATACTAATATCAGTACTGTATAGAGGACACTGCAGTACATGCCAATATTATAGACAAAGCTCTCTGTTCAGAGAGCATTAGGGAATAGGGCTAATAAAAGCGCTGTGCTATACAAATGGAAATAATAAACACGGGATGAAATAAGACTGAGTTTTGGATGGAACTTATTATTATCCCGGGTGATGCTTAATGAAACGCATTAAAGAAAAATAATGCTGCTTTGATGTTGTACAATAACCATGTTTGCTAAAACTATGCAACCTGTTATAGGGATTTATGTGCAAAATTACTGATTTTTTTTTTTTGAACCCTAGAGATAAGTAGAAATTTGTCCTCAGAGTTAAATCGCTGTTCTTGATTAGTCTCGCGAATGAAAAGGGTCATCAGTTCCTTTGGCTAAAACTGTTGTTTAGTCCCCCTCGTGGTCTAGTGCAGGGCTGTCCAACTGGCAGCCCCCGGGCCACATGTAGCTCACAAGGGGTTAATTTGTGGCTTGCCCCCTCCTCCCCCCATCCTCCCACCCAGCCCATTTCCCCATTGCTTCAGCTGCAGCAGCAGCCAGGATCTCTGGGCTCTTCCCTCCTCCAGCTTTCACAGTCTGCTCTGCAATGAAGTACAGCATGCAGTGCCCAGGGAACCCAAGGCCCGGGGCCATTTTGCCTCGCTCTGAAATTCCTGGCCTCCATACCAGTCCCATGGGGCGGGGGGGAGACAGGGAGGAGGGTGGGGTGAAGCTAAACCAGGAATGAATTTGATCCAGGATGTTTCTTTCTTTCATGTATTTAGTTGTTTTTGCTTCCTCCCTCAATCACTCTCAACTTCTTGGGTCTTCCCTGCATCCCCTTTCTACTATGGCAGCCTCTCCTTCTTTTAATTCCTCATTAATCCCTTTGGTAATATTTGCTGGAGGGTTGCACCCTTGTCTGCTTGTGGACAGGACTCCCTATGAGAGCCTCCTAGTTAGCTTCCCACTTCGACTTCCAGTGGGAGGATCTCAGCTACACGCCGACTTTATGGAAATGGGAGACTGCTTCCTAGTTTGTACTCGCAGCAATATGGCTGAGGGCAAGCGAAACTCGGGGGCATCCAAAACCCAAGCCTCCGGGCTTGGGCCTGCACGTAGGATGCCTGCCAAAAGAGAATCTGAAGCCCCAAGTAGGGGTGAAGGATGCTTGCCGGTAGCAGAACTACGTATGCTTCTTGAATGATTCACATGGATTTGGAATTGACTTGGCTGATTCGCCTTGGGACATGAAAAGTTTTCCATTAAAGAAGAAAAAAAAAAGTGTGTGTGTACACACACACACACACACACACACACACACACACACACACACACACACACACACAATTTTTTATTTTTTAGATAATATGTATCATTCCTTCCCAGACTAGTGTCACACACTGCGTGTGTCCTCAGGGGCTGGAGGATTGCAGGGAGCAGTGCTCAATGCTATCGGAGGGCACTTTCCACTGCCAGAGGAGACATGAATCTCGCCAAGTGTTTGTACAACGTTGGGAACATGAGGAGTGCGCTAAGCACCGAGGGTTGACATTCAGATAAACACTTTAATAGAGTATCTTCCCATTTTGTGATCCTAATGAGAACAGCCATTAAAGAAATATGATATTAATCTTAATGAGGGGAACTATAAGTCCTCGAAAACATTCAAGGGGCTATCAATTCAAATCTGTAGGCTGGATACAGCTTCTCCTTCCCATGGCTTTCCAGCAAGCAGAGGAGAAGGGCAGTAACCCAGGCATTTAGTAGAGTTTACTGAAAAGAGATTTTTGTATCACGGTCTTCGGATGGCAATGAACTTACGTTATAAACAGAAGCTTTCTGGATTTTTATAGTATTGTAAACATACGCGGTTCTGTACAACAAATGAAAGGAGTTGTACAAACATTCAAGCTGCTGTGCAGAGCAGGCAAGCAAGAGGCAAGGGACTGGTACACTACACAGCCAAGCACCTGCAGTGTAGATAGTGTGACAAAAGCTTACCGATGCAGACATGGTGTTGATTATAGCCGTGTTAGTCTAAGGATGTTGGCAGACAAGGTTCTTTGGGTAGATGGGATATCTTTTATTAGACCAACTAAATAGTTGGAAAAATTGTTCTTTGCAATCTTTTGGGCACAAACACCCTTCAGGCAAGGTGTGGCTTAAGTGGTTCTTGAAAGGATGCCTGGGAGCCATCTTGTGAGTTCCTCAGCACCCTTCTCTTTGAAGTTAATGATACTTGAAGGTTCAAAGTGATTATTCCCTAAGTATTTGCAAGGGCAAGGACTGGCGTGAAAGAATGTCATGACTCATAACTAGGGCTATTCAGCAGAAGAAAGTCGCAGAATAAGTCTTTTAAACAAACTTGATCTGCTTGGTTCTTTTGTTCTGGCTGAGTCTATGTGGCACAGGCTAGGTGAACTCCTGGATGAAGTACCTTGGTCCCATAGCGCTCTGAAACCTGTGATCTAAACACAAAGCATTGAGTAGAAATAAGGCTAAAATTTGAACTGTTCTCTCACACACACACACACACACACACACACACACACACACACACACACACACACACACACACACACACACACACACACGTAATATTTTGCATCAATCCCATTAATCTATTTCCAGCTTCTGTCATCCTTTCCTTATCACCGCTAACTACAAAAGTATTTCCCTGTAAACGGAAGTTTTCTCTTTCCTAATCAGCATCCTCCTTCTCCAGCCTGATTCATTTATTGACTCGCTTAATGATTCATTCAGTTATTTCACATCCAGGGAGCAACTGTGAGGTCACCTATACTCAACTGTGCCATAAAAACTGTATGATTGAGGAAGGAAGAGCCTGGCGGTAAAAGGGAAAAAGCTTCTGTTTACCCATAAACACCAGATAACCAGCAGTGATGGGAGATGAAAGTCAGAGAAGATTCAGAGTTTAATGAGGTTGTGATCAAATATTAACATTTTAAGAGCTTACTGGAGCTTAGTTGCAGCTTGTTTAGGCTGTGAGTGGCGTGTTTTTTTCTGGAATGCCACGCCAAGTAATATATTGATTGATTGAGGGGAAAATTCAAAGGGAAATGTGCCCCAGTTCTGGGGATTTATTTTTATTTTATATAAATAATAAATGACCTTGCAGCTATTAGCTGACCCTGGGCTGTGGTCTTGAGAGAGAAGCACTTGGATGTGAGATACACAGGGGAGCACAGGTACTGCAGAAAGTGGTTTTTCGATTAATAGGAGCATTGGGATTTGCCGATCTGAATCAGGCCAGTAGGCAATCCAGCATCTTATTCAACAGTGGCTGAAACTAAGTAATACAGAGAAGTTCATAATACATAAATTTGGCATAAAATGTCAAAGCGGCGGCTTCTTCTTACTCTTGGCTGAGTGAGGACTTGTGTCGTGGCTCACTTGCTCTTTGTATGTTTTATCCTGTCTGCACCCCTGAATATTCTTATTATTCATGGAAATGCCTCAACCGACTCTGTAATCCTGCCTTCAGCAAAGTCTCTTCTAGAAGTTTGTTCCATGGGTGTACAAAAAACTAGACCTCTTGGTTCCAAAACGATACCTTTTAGTAGACCAACTGGAAAATGGCAAGAAAATTGTCCTTTTCTGCAAGCTTTTGGGATCAAAGTCCCTTCGTCAGGCTCTGGGAAAAGTGCAGATGGTAGAAGATGGTAAAAAGTCCCCATAGGTAGGAAATAGACTTTATTTTTGCACAGGGGGCGCTGAAGATGGAGGGTTGTCCCTCTGGGTCCATGAGAGTGTCTTTGTGAGCTGTGTTGAGTAGCTCTTTGGTGTTAATTTTATGTTGTGCAAAGTAGTTCAATAGCTGCTGTCTTTGCTGAGTCAGAATAGAACAAAAGGCGATGGGAAACCCTAGACTGCTGGAGAACTAAAACGCGAGCGATCATTAAAGTGCGAGTATCTTGGATAAACATAAGTGCAGGCTTTACAGACTTTTATGAATTAAACCTCCTAACGCTGCAGCGAGTGAAGGAATCACTGCAGGTAGGCGTCTGGGGCAGAAGATGCTAAGTGCGTTCTCCAAGTCTCGCAGTAAATCGTTGGCAGTGGCACCAGTAGCATTTCTTGGTTTCCGAGAGATCCCTTCATTCCTTTTTTGGACCCTGGCTTACTTTTAAAACTTTCCTGTTGTTCAGTAAACGTGGCTGTCAGGAATATTTAGCCTGAGCGCCAACAGGAGTATGTTTGTAAAGCAAATGAAAGATGCTCTACACGTGGAACATTGCTGTTAATAATGAGAAGTTGCAGTAGCAGCCATTGTAGCTGGTATGCGCGTGCTTCGGATCGCAGAGAGGAGATGATTTGAAACTGATCTTTTCCTTTTCCTTTAGGGGTGCATTTTCTGAAGTCGTTTTGGCTGAAGAGAGAGCAAGTGGAAAACTATTCGCAGTCAAGTGCATTCCCAAGAAAGCACTGAAGGGGAAGGAAAGCAGCATAGAGAACGAAATTGCAGTCTTGAGAAAGTAAGTATCAGATACGCTTATCTCCTTTAGCAGTTAGTCTGCTCTACGGCCAGTGAGTGAGAACCGCAATTTGATGCATGTGACCCAGTAGCTCAGCCTATCGCAGAGGGCTGGGAATATCTGAGCATAAAATGCTTGCTGCATTTGGTTTCAAAATTGCTTATTTTTATTGTGCATTAATGGAGCCAGACGAATGCATAGTGGGAGAGAAAGCCTATGGGTGTACAGTATAATGTTCTCTAAATCAGTGGGGGCTCACCTTGTTGGCAGGCAGGTCACAGATTAGCCCTATACCTTCCCTGGATGTCACTCTGATCCCCTGTCCTTGCTCAATCTGTTGTTCTGTTTTCTGCTCACTGTCTGATCTATTGCTATTGTTGTGTTCTGCTTCCTTCCCTGGGCTCCCTGTCACTGCTCTGCTTTCTGCTTCCTGTCCTATCTGCCACTGTACGCCCTATCTGCTCCCTGATCTGCTGCATGCTGTATATAGCATTTTGTCCATCCCTGCCCTAAATAATCCTGGTGTCACTGAAATTATTAACAGTTTGGCCATGGGTTTCAGTGGGGGCCAGATCAGCTTTAACATAATCCTGAGCCATCCTTACAACATAGGATGCAGATGTGTGGCAGTACCGTTAAGATTAACCCCTCCTTTCCCTGTTATGGAGTTCTCAGCACAACTCTGTGCCCTGTTTGTACATCCTCTCTGTTGTTACAGATGCTACTGTTCAATGTATCCCAGCTGGGCATTTTTACCTTAAGAAGGGATTGTTGGAAAGTACGATAGATAGAACCACTGGGGGATCAGGCCTACATTTCTTGTAAGCTACAAGCTTTCTCTGACTCCATTAGGAAGTTTGAATGCATTTTAAGAAGGGAATCAAAAGAAAAGGAGGTGTTGACTGGGGCATAGTATGGTGGAGAAGCTGGAACAAGCCCCACTGGTGTTGAGATTTCATACCCAGGCAGTAATTTCAAGTGGCACAATCTAGCACTTTAAAACAAATGCTGTCTTGGTAGAACAGGCAGTTTTGCCTGTCGTAAGGACTGCCTTGCCTGGATCTGCCTTGAAGGATGGAGTACAGAGAAATCTTTGGGGGTCGCTTCTTGCTTTTGTTTTTTCCCTCGTTTTTCCTGTTCACTGGCAAGCTGTTTCACAGGACAACAGGAAGCAGAAGCTCGGGTTGAGCCGTCCAAGCTGCACTGGCAAAGTATCAAAGGGATGGAAAATACCTTATAGATCTGCTCGGTCTGCTGCCTACTGGGCATTAGGAGTTAGCTGCAATGAGAGAGATTTGCCCATTTCTCTCTCCTGATGTTTCGTACTTAGATATTGCCAGTTCAACTTAGGATGTCTTTGTATTTACTCTAAAAATAGTTCCTTTTTGCTAATAGCCCCAGTGGAGAATATGTATGTGCCACCAAGGAAAACCCACCTCCTTACCACCTTAGAAAAACAAAAAAACAGCTGCTTCTCTCAGCTGAGGAGGTGGAAATCAGCCAGTTGCATTATTCAGACACACTGCAATGAATTCTTCTCTGATAAGCAGATGTTGGGCATAGCTTTAAAACAGAAAAGGTGAGGCGAATCCCGAGATGCTGTTGCTAGGCTGCAGAGGTACCTCTAGTTGTCCTGCTTTAGTTTCAGGTAAGAATACTAAGTCTGATCTTTAGTATACACCTCTCCTAATGATTATGTATTATACCAGAGCATTGGGCTGGTATACTTCACTCTAAGGAGTGAGAATCCTTAAGTAGGCATGTACTTGGCTAGCTGATCCCAAAGTTAGTGCAAATAGGTGGAGGAGATGATAAGTATTAACTTGATTTCCTGAAAGGGAAGTACAGAGAAGGAATTCAGAGCTCATGAAAATGCCTCCGCTTGCCCTTCTAGTCTATCCATGGAGCTTGCTAAAGCTCTGGCTTTCACCTGAGAAGACAAATGTCCACGACTAGGCTTAACTCTGCTGTGACATGAAATATCCCTGACCTTTTCAGAGGATGCTCTGTAGTAGACTTGAGTTCTCTGTCCTGCATTTGGGTGGGTGGTAAATGGTTTCTTCATCCTGGGGAGGCCTTATCTTCTGGCGGTTGTCAAGCAGGGACAAGTGCTATAGTGTATCTGCATGAAAGAAACCGCACCTGTCATGGGGTCATGCTTCTGTGCCATCTTCCACCTCAAGCGAAGCTCGCTGCATTAGGCAGTTTCCTTTTGTGAGGTGGGGTGCACCTTGAATGACACACAGGAATTGTTGGGAACTCCAGGGCTAAAAGCAAGAGGTGCTTTGGCATAAGATTAATCTCTCCAGATGGAGCTAGACTAAGGTGACATCCTTAGCAGATGGGGACACAAGAAGAAACTGTAACCCCCCTCTCCCCCCTACCCCCTACCTTGGATTAAATTATACAACTGCTCCTGAGATGGAGGAACAAATCCCAGAATCCATGCATGTCTTTTGCATCTGTATATGATCATAGAAACGTAGGGCTGAGGTGGACCTTGAAGTTTTCTACTCCATCCCCATGCTCAAGGCAGTCATCCTGTCTAAACCATCTGAGATAAATGTTGGTCAGACTTTCACTTAAAACCTTCCAGTGACAGATTCGACAGCCATTATCTCTCCCAGTGCTTAGCTAGCACTATACATGGAAGATTCTTCCTGGTGTCTGACATAAATCTCTGTTGTTGCAGTTTAAGCCCCTTACTTGTTCTGTCTTTTGTGGATCAAAAAACAGTGATCACTCTGCTCTGTCTTCTGTTCTCCAGATGAAATAACCCCAGTTTTTCCAGAGTCTTTCTGCCAACCCTTGAGGATCTGGCAGGCTGCACTACCTCGTATATCATGCATTTGAGTAGATCATGGTATGACTTTTCTATTTAAGGTGGGTTTTATAGGCAGTGGAATCTAATGTCAAGAGCAGGGATCTGGGAACTAGCACTCCTGTTTATATTCCTGCCTCTGGCACTGACTCTCTCTGTGACCTTAAGTTTTTGATGGCTTAACTTGCCCAGTTATAGTTTGTGAAACCCAATTATTTGTTGCCTCTGAAACACACTGAGATCCTTGAATGCAGTGCTCTATGTACAGTGTCCTTGTGCATCCTTCACTTATGTCAGCAGTCCCTTTGACCTCGCTGGCTGGACCTCAAGTGCAAACTTATTACATGTTCTTCTAAATGCTCTGTTTTTCTGAGATTTCCTTTAGAGCTGTTGGATGTCATACCCCAGCCATTACAAGGAGAGCGTGCTTGTATACTGTAGAAAGCTGGTGGCCTATATGGAATTCTTGGGCATATATGTATGGTCTTTACCTGTTAGATGCTTTCTGGCTTTGGGCTTCTGTGCTTCTGCTGCCCGAAAATCACACATTTTACAAATGATGCCGTGCTACCAGTTGAGTTTGCAGCCAGCCAGCCACTCTGATTTTTTTTCTGTGCAGGCTGGGATGAATCATACATGCTCAATCACTGTATTTTTCCAGCTCAAGCCGGCAAATCTTTTCTTAAAAAGAAAAGGATGGAAGAGCTGTTAAGTGACATTAGGTCTGTCTTTACATTTCTTCACACTAGCAACCTGAGCGGCATTCTTTCAAAATGGGCATTTTTGTTTCTATTGGAATCCATGGCAAAATTTCCCGTTGACTTGAATGGCGGGGGCAGAGCAGGCCCTTGAAATTACAATATGAGAAGTGAAAAATGGCTCGGCTCAGCTAGTCTGGTAAGTTCTACCTGACAAAGGCCCGTGGCCCTGTTTCAGCAAGCGTGGACTTAAATTTAAACAGTGAGTCGCCCTTATGAAGTCAGTCGGTCCACTCACAGGCTGCTGAACCGGGACCTACAAGGCTGCTTCAAATGAGGACAAAAATCCACTTAGGCATTTGTGTTCAGCACTATATCATGAGTAGCAGAGCTGGCCTTAGGGAACATGGTGCTCTGGGTGAACTTATATTTTGGCAGCCCCTCCTAAGCCAGTGGTGCTGCTAGAAGCAGAGGCAGGCAAGGGCATGGGGCGCAGCGCAGCAGGGAGGTGGAGCGGCATGATGCGCCACGCAGTCAGGCAGACAGTGCTGCTGCTGTGTGGGAGCAGGGTGGGTGAACTGGAACAGGAACCATCCCATGCACATGTGCCCAGTCCAGCTCTTCTGACCAGCAGCTAGAGGTGGGGGTGGGCTGGGTACTGCTTCTCCTGCCTGGGGCAGGGATTAGCTGGGGCGGGGTGGGATGGGGGGGAAAGTCCTGCTCTGAATGCAGGCTCCTCACGCGTGTGTGCACACGTGTGTGTGTTTGGCGCCTTCCTGACTACAGCACCCTGGGCAGTCGCCCATCCATAAGGCTGGCTCTGACAAGAGGGAATCCCTCCATGTCCCCACCAGTGCCTGGGTTGTGTGCTGGGGCATGAGGATTGCCTGCTTGTGTAATTGCTCTGCTAATGATACATGATGGCACACAGTGCAGAATGCTGGCCAGAGTTACAGACTTGCTGTACTTTGCTCTGTCAAAAATCAGGTTTCACATCAGAACCTAGACTGCTCTGTTTTAGGTCATGCAGGGATTCAGTTGTTTACAGCAAGAGTAGGCACCTTTTCTGGCTGTGGGCCTAAAATGACCCACCCCACAGAAGGCACCTCTGGCTCACAAATACTGCCGAAGCCCCACATTTGAAAGCTAGATCCAAAAGTCCCATGGGCTGGATCTGGTCTTCAGGCCATACATTGCCGACTTCTGTACTAATGGGAGGTGTGAACTGCTACATACCAAACTGGGGTAAGGGAAGACAGATGCTCACCATTTAGTTAGGCACCAAAGCTATCTCCAGAGCCCAGGGGAGTTACCAGGAAGATGCTCACAGGCTTCATAGCGCTCTGGATCTGGCCTGGAATACCTCGCACTGTCTAGAACTGTTGGATTCTCGAGAATGCAGGGTTTTTTTTGCCACTGGAGTCCTCTTGCCATTGCGGAGTGGGTTAGAGGATGGCAGGCCAGGGGTCACTTCTTTCTTTCTTTTTAATATAGCCAGCCACTTGGAGTGGGTGGATGAACTGCACAGATCCAGTCTTCTACTGCTGCAATTGGTGAGGGTTCGATAAAGGATCTGGCCTCATGTTTCCTGTCTCCTTTTTTTCCGTTCACATCTCTGCAGGGCCAAGTGTATCTTGTCTGCTGCGCTGGGGCTTGAGCCAAGGATCTCTAGAGCCAACAGCATGAACTGCTTTAGCTTGAGTTCAGGCTCCCTGGTTAAGGCTATAACCAATCCCTGTTGCACACTGCAGCCCTGAAGCACATGCTCACATGGGGTGATAAACTCACTTGAATACTAAATGAAAGAAACCCTTGATAAAATGCAGGATGTGGGAGTTTCATATCCTTCAAATTGCTTCTGCCTTTAAAGCAAGCAGGTAAATGAAATTCACTCGGCAGCTTGTGTAGAATAGTGAAACATTCTTCCATGTATGGTAATTGGGCAGGTGTGAACGTGTTGAAAGATGAATCTGCTGTTAGGCAGGTTCTCGTAGGGGGTAGGTGGTGTGAAAAGAAATGTTAGACTCCAAAGAATCACCAATTTGAGGCTCTATTTCAATTGAAACAAAAACATTCTTTCTCTTTTTAAAATGCTGCGATGGAGGGAAAAGCTGCCTGATGTTCCTCTTGCTCGGTAATGTAAATCTGGAGTAACTGTGTGCCAGGCTATGAACTTAAATCTGCATAAAACCACTGCAGATGTGGAGATTCAGGCCCACTGAGTTCAGCAGCAGACAGACAGAAGAGCAAAAAATTAACCCCCCCACCCCCCCCCAAAAAAAACCCAAAACCAAAAACACCTGCATAGAACAGTGCTCAGACAGATGTGTTTCTTAACAGTGTTTTGAAACACATACCATATGCTCAGCTAGCCATAGTACTTCAGGTAGTTCCCACCAGGGATACTTCCAATTTCTTATCAACTAGTTAATTATTTTGCCCCCTGCTTCCCCCCCCCTCCCCCCCCAAATTTAGGAAAGGCTTTTATATTTCTTAACACAGATTCTGCTTCTGCCAAATTTCAAGCATCAGCCATTTTTTCTGTAACATAAACACCCTTCCAAAACCTTCCCCTCAAAAGCAAGCAAGCAACAAGACGGTGGTTAAAATGTTCTCAGAATTTGGAAATGCGCGGGGAGGAGAATACTGCTCTTTCAAAAACCTCCAAAGACTTTAATCCAAGGAATAACTTTCTCGGGAAGTTGTGAGCTTGTCAGAACACAGGTTAGAAGGAATCTGCTGTGTATCCTTGATAACATTATTCAGCGCATTTCAATAACATACAGGGCCCCCGGTTTGCACATGGGACATGCACAACGGAAGGACCTCAAAGAGCTTAGAGTAATTCAGATGGATCCAAGCTCCATCCCAGTTCCCAGCAGGCTTTATTCACACTGAAAACTCCTCATAAGTCCTGTAGAAAATATCAGTCTAAAATCCACCTCCATGCTAAAAACAAGAGGTGCTTTGCAGTCTCTTTTGACCGGCAGTTCAGGTTAAACCATTGCTCGGACTAAACCTTTATCTCCCAGTCCTTAACAACTCTCTTTAGGAGTTCTCTGTCTTAGCTCATCTCCCATGAGGTTGTCTACACAGGAGCACTTGGGGAAAGTGAATCTGAATGAACTTTTAAAGCAGATTAGTTTAACCGTATTAAGAGCTAAACCCAGAAAAGGGCTTGGGCACTAAAACAGACTGAGGTAAACATTAGACATCCACACCCAAAATTGTGACCCAAACCATCATTGTTTAGCTCCTGCCTTATCCTGGAAGTGTTTGAAATTACTTTGTTCCTCCCAGTCGGACTTTAAAATTCTCCAGGCACCAGCTGTTCTGTTTGTGCCCACACGCAGACCGAAGCTACTAGGCACCAACTCTTGCCTAAGCCAGATCAGATCTAGGGACCAGGCAGAGCAGCATCCAAGTCCCCTGGGAGGCCTGATCCAGCGTGTATGCTCAGGGTCCCTGAGAAAGTACCATTTGGCCTGCTTTCTTTTTAAAAGCATTAGCAGTGGTGTGTGATAGCTGCCAGGAGGGCAGTGCCCAGGGCACGGGAGACCTGAGTTCTGAGCCTCCCTCGGTTCGAGGGGACTCGACTCCAGATCTGCCATCTACCAGTCGAGTGCCCTAACCATCAGGGTGTGGGTTTGCCTGGGTAGGATGCTTGACTCCCCTCTTGTCACTGGGCAGAAAGGAAAGCAAGCCATATGGGACCGGGAAGACAAAGAAAAAGAGGGAGCACAGCTCTGTCATCGGTTAGTTTGGGCACTCAACAGATCAGGACGTGGGGAGTCTAGGGTTTTTGTTACAAAAAATAATTGGATAAAAGTAAGAAATAATACAAGGAGCAAAGACTGGGACCCAGCACTACACCTGCTCCCTGATGAGTACACTAACCACTAGCTTACGGAGCTACGTTCCTGCGTGCATGCTGTCTCTCTCAGACACCGTAACTCCCTCACTCTCGAGTTCACGGTGGCTGGACAGTGCCCCTTGTCGTATCATGAAGGGCGAGGGTATTCTCCTGGGAGACAGGAGACAGGGGTTTGTACCTACTCAGGCTGAAGAGAACATTAAACCCAAGTCTCCCGTTTCCTGGGTGAATGCTTTAGTCTGACTATAAAGGGGGGTGATAGTGGCATTGGATGATCTTTGCTCCATTCTTTCAAACACCACTGTTCAGCTCTGGCCCTCAAGAGTGGTCCTAGGGTTTGATTCCTGCGTGCATGGAGTAGGGTTGCAGTATTGTAGCTAGGGCAGGTCTGAGAGGTAAGGCTTCTGTATACTTGGGAGAGTAGTTGGACAAGCTTTTGAACATCAGGTGCCCTTCCTCAGGTCTTTAGATCCCTTCAGACCCGAGGAAGCACACCCGATGCCCAAAAGCTTCTTCAGCAGCTCTCCCAACTATGCAGTTGGTCCAGTAAAGATATCACAAAAAAGTCTTGCTCCTTAGTGGATGGAAGCATCTACTTGCAACTCTGATTCAGGTGGCCAAGCTGGAGAGGGGCTGAAGTTTGGACACTCTCCTTTGCTTAGTCTTCCCTTTTGGCTAACTCTAGATAGACTTTTTTTTCTTCATCATCCTTCTGAAGCACCTGAACCTCTCCTGGCATTGGTTAGGGAGCCAGAGGACCAACTCGGGGTTCTGGATTCCACTCTGGGAGACAGATGAATGACAGTAAGGTGGTGTAGCATTTAATCCTTTATTGCAGTGCTTCTCAACCTTTTTTCTCCCAGGACCCATTTGTAAACCTCAGTGGTCAGTCCTGACCCAGTGCCCCTCATGCCCGACCCACTACCCCCAGGCTCCAGCCCCCCAGTGTGTGGGGCAGGGGGTGGGTGTGTGGGGCAGGGAAACTCTGCCAGGGAAAAGCCACGGTTTCCCATGATTTTCTTTGTTGAAGGAGAATCCTTTTTTAAAGTTTGTTCACGACCCTGTCATATATTCTTGCGACCCACTTTTGGGTTGCAACCCATGGGTTGAGACATGCTGCTGTATAGGATCTGGCCCTAAACACACGTGTAGTCATCCTTATTCAGAATTGAAGTGGCCTTAATTTCATTTTTTAATTCTGAATAAGAGTGTTCATATGGGGGTTTAATGGAGTTTAAACATCTATGTTTGGTTGGGCCACTTAACACCGATTCAAATAAATGCTCCTGAGTGTCTCTATATATAAGAGACACGATTTCTTGTACTTTATTTTATTGGTCCAGCTATATAGTTGAGAGAGCTGTTGGACGAGCCTTCAAGTGCCCTTCCTCAGGTTCCTTGGACAGACTTCTCCATGCAGCCCGTCTATATGGGCCACCACTGCCTGGCTTAGCCAGCACTTACAGCCCTGCAGTTCCCAGCAGGGTTGGGCGGCAGCATAACCCTATCCAGTTACAAGGCTGTCTTTGTGACTGGTGTAATGCTTTCGTACAGTAGTAAATATTTGACTGCTAAAGGTCCTGTTTCTGAAGCAGTGCCAGTCTGATGAATTGGGAGGTTGACAAAGTCTGGCAATAGATACTGTAGATAGACAATGGAGGCTCTGTGTGCACAGACTGGGCCTTAAAAGTGTTGTCTAACCCCTTCCGTCACCGTTACCGTCTAACCCCTACCGTCATCCAAGGTAATTGGTGCTCTTCTCCTTTAAGGACATGAATAACATGCTTGGGAAAAAAATAAACCAAAAACTTGGCATCTCAGTCTGTCAGGTAAAATTATTTCTCTGAAACTTTGCTTACCCTATAGACAAAACAAAGTTTTTTCAATGAATAATGATGAGATGATACGCTGCCTCAGCAAGAAACGGAGAGACAGCTGGTGGTTATGTTAAGTAATCACTTCCAGAGAAAGCTTTTATGTAGATTTACTTGTTAAAACCTGGCCTGTGCACGCTCTTGCTGTTTTGCTGTAGTGACATTGGGCTCGCTGCCTATTGACTTAGCTCACAGATGAGTGCAAATTCAGGCCAGCTCCTACCCCAACCTCCTCTGCGGACCCCGGAGGCTCTAACTGCGGTGTACGTGCGAGGACAAGACCCTGTCTGCATCACAGGAAAACACGACCAGCTTCATGGCAACGTGGGAAGGTGGCTCATGGCTGGGGCTGCAGCATGGCCAGAAATTCTTAATTATCCTGTTGCCGTTTCTTATCTGTACTGATGTAGTACCCAGGAGGCAGACATGCCCCAGAGTCCTTAGGGCAGGGGTGGGCAAAATGTGGCCCACGGGCCAGATGCAGCCCGCCAGGCCATTCTATCCGACCCGCGGGGCCCCTAAAAAAATTAGAAAATTAATATATATCTGCCCCTTGCTGCCTGGCATGTGGCCCTTGATGGCTTGCCAAAACTCAGTAAGCGGCCCGCTGCCTGAAATAATTGCCGTCCCCTGCCTTAGGGCATTGATGCACGTGCTCCTGGGGGGGGGGCTTTAATTAAAGCGGCTCTGAGAGCATGGGGATGCCAGTACATGAGATGCTGGAGTGTGTTGGAGCATGGTAATTACCACTCAATTAATTGAGCCTCCTCCGACGTACTGTAATTACAGAGCGTTGGAGCAGCCTTGCTGCTCGTGTATAGGCACCCTTAGTGTTTGGTCCTGCACAGAATAAAAAGAGTGCTTACAGTGTAAGTAGCATTATACACATGGGCCTGCTAGGCCCCCCTGTCTCAGTGTGCCTATATGTAAAATGTGATGCTGAGCCCCTTTGCACAGTGTTTTAGCAGCTTTGGATTGGAAAGTGCTTTAAGAGAAAAGTCTTGTTAGATGGATCGACCAACTCAAGACCCACGTAAAAGTGAGGACCAGGAGTCTGTGCATGCTGTCCCAGCCCTATCTGAGACCTAGCAAGGATGAGAATACTGGCTTACAGGGAACAAAGATGCAACATTATCATGGGATACTAGCTCAGCTTTCAGATGTTTCTGTTGACTGATCATGGGAAAGAGGCAGAACCTCGCTGGTAATTTCAGCCCCTGTGTTCCTTGCACACCCAAATCCCCCATTCACTTCTGCAGGGAGCTTTGGGCAGAGCAGGGAGTCAGGATTTGCTCTGACAGGGCCTTCGCAAAGAAAACACAGAGAACCATGTTTGGAGGCGAAGGGAGATGTGTATAGAAGTGCTGCCACCTTTGCTGTCCCTTGGGTCAGTAGGAGCCATCAACAGGCTTGTGATCTAGGATGATTCATCCCCTGCAAAGCCTCTATCACATTTCCCTTGCAAGGACAATATGAAGTTTGCCCTTGTGTGGACATCCCCTGTGGAAGGACTGAGTGAGCATGCTGGTCTGGATTCTGCCTGGTGCTGAGGGCCAGGTTTGCAAGGGGGGTTGGGATTCTTAAGGCTGTTACTAGGTATGTGCCTGATCTGCCTAGGGGCTTCGGAAACCTCCACTGTGTGTCTAGCAGCAACTTCAGGTGCCTGAATACCTTTGCAAACCTGGCCAGGAGTGCAGCAGCCTGAGTGCAGCATGGGGGGGACAGAGAGGAAAAGTTTGGCAATGGGAATAGCTGTAAAGTGGGTGATGTCGGGGAGCCCGCCCTCCCCTGCAAATCAGATAATGTATGAAGGTGGGCAGTGCTTGCTCACAGCTATTGTAAATTTGGGATTGCTCCTATTTCCAGAGTGGCAGAGTGGGTGAGTAATAGGGGGTGTATGTATAACAGTTACTATAAAAGGAATCTAAGCCTCACGCTCCATGGCATAAATTGATCAACTGTGGGAGTTGGCAAGGCATTCTCCTCTGGCAAGGTACAGCACAATCCTTCTTCCTCCAAGAGGAGGCTTGAGAGGACGACGATATGGTATGGTGATACCTCTACTCCATGCAACAGAACTTGGTGGGCTAGATTCATCAGCGCCCTTTGCAATGGCGAGGCTAATAATGGGACCCAGGACAGGTGTTAAATATTATTCTGGGGAATATTTTTGAGGCAGGGACCACTACGCCCAGCTGAAGTTGGATCCACTGCTGTCCAGCTTCTTAGCCATGTCCAGGTTTGAGGGCAGGCTTAGCACGGAATAGGAGCAATCCCTGCAGAGCCCTGCCAGATGAGAGGGGCCAAATTAATGCAGATCTTGGGGTCAAAACCTGCAAGGACCCCTGCAAGCTTCTGGGCAGGGTTGATGGAAACAGCGTGGATTCCTGTCCTAAGCACCAGCACGAGGAGGAATCTGACTCTCTGTATGCCTGTGGGACGCTGCGTCTCTTGCAGTGGCACTGTTGTTAATTCAGTGCTTCTTCAGCATCCCTCCCTTACTGCATATGAATTATTTCTCATCTGCTGGTGTCTTTACCTGCAGAAGAGAAATTATTTGCTAAGGACAGTATAAAATAATCACACGGTAAAAAAAATCCCCATATGGTTTCTGAGTAACACAGATGTTAACTGTAAATAGACATAGAGAAAGATATTGGGGCTTCTGACAGTCCTAAAATGAGAGAAAAATCCTGCTTAAAATAGTAAACACACATACAATCCTTATCTCCTCTCTGATTCAAAGGGTGGCAACTGGTTTCATCTACATACAATGCATTCAGTAGCTGCCTTAGTAATATTATGTGTCTGGCTATATAGCTTAATCCCCGCCCCCCATATTGTATACACCTGGGCTTTTGGGTTTATTTAAATGTTACTAAGTGTGATGAGCCATTTTCACTGTCATTGTTAGAAGGTACTGTACTTTTTTTTTTTCCTCATTGGTTTATTGAACCTCCATTACATAACTGTTCTTTTTCAAGGTCAACTTAAACCCTGACTCAACTGAAAAATGGCATATCCTGAGAGAAGGGGTAGGTCAGGGGCCATTAAGGCATCACAGCTCGGAGTGATAGCTTGAATAACAATTTGGCATGTTGCGGTAACAGCTGCTTTCAGAAATAGTAATTTTAAGGTGTTTGCAGATTCGGGGCATGGATTTTGCAACCTTAGCTAAAGTGTCCTTTCTGTGCCAAATGCATGTTTTGTGTAGACACAGCTGTATGTACAGGTCTGAATCCCAAGGCACTGAATAAAGAACTTTTTTAAGGTTGTAGCCGAAGGATAAGAAATTTGCAACAAGTATTTTTCACCCTGGAAACCATGTACTTCATTTCCATGGTACTAATATCAATTTAGACTTACTATTGGCTATCATATAAGGGGAAATGTCACCATATTGTCCTGTATAACACACACCCTCCCCCCTGACTAAGATACACACTTTGTTTTCAGATGGTGGAATGAAAAAAAACCCGATTCTTCACTGCCTGAAAGATCGTAACTGCCTTGTACTCGATCCTGATAGAACGTGCTACAGGGTTAATGGAGCAGCCACCCTCTTGTGCACCTGGACTGCAGCTGCCACCAAATTTCATAGCCAACCAGTGAATACATGAAAACACAAGCAGTAAAGGGGGAACAACCACCTGTGGCTGCTTTATTAACCCCCTAGCTGCTGGCCATTGATCATTCCTCCTTCAGCAGCAGTGTTTGCAGCAGCAGTGTCTGCCTTGGTAGCAGCTTGAGGGTGTCCCTTTAACAAAATGAAATGGGGAGAAAGAAAATAACCCTGCATGTGCTGGGCAGGGGCCAGCACAGTTAGCACACAGGATTGCTTAGTGGCTGGCCCTATTTTCTCAGTAAAGGCACACATGCTCCAATTTCTAGTAGCTGATTTTAAGAAGAAAAGGTGTGTGATATGCAAGAAAACAGTGGTGAACGTATATAAGGACTTTTGAATAAGGGCCTTGTTACACGGTAAAGTTAGGTGGCTTCTGGAGCTCTTGACCCCTGGATTGGCTGCATGTTAACACCTTTTAAGTGGTTTAAAGCACTTATTATTCAGTTTAGTTACAGCGCTGCAGGGCCAGATGATCTCCAATCTGCCTAATTTTGTTCCTGTTTCATTATCATTTGGCCACTTCCCACAGCCATTCCACCCAAGTTGAAGTCCTCTAGTATCCCAGAATGCAGCGGCCCCTCCTGACTCAGGGTGAATGGGAATGTCATGGTATAGCGTGGCTGAGCATGGTGCCTCACCCCCCCAGGGATGTCGGGCAGAGAAAGTGCTGCAGCCCCTGAGTGCCCATCAGCCATAATGCAGCCTGGCAGTGCGGGTGGCAGGCATAGCCTTAGCTCTGGAGAGAAAAGGATCGAGCCTCTCAGAGCACGTGAGCTCCAGGGCCTCTCTGGTTTCACTGACACATCAGCATTGTGCTTAAGCCCTGACAGCCCTGCTCTCAGCACAGAGCTGCCTCAGCTCGACAACACCAGAGAGCCCCGGGGAAGCAGCTTGGTACCGTAGAGCTGCAGCAGCTCTGTGCTGAGAGCAGGGCTGCCAGGGCTTTAGCTGAGCGACTGCATCAGTTTTAGGAGACCAGAGAGCCACAGGGAAGCTGCTCCCCAGGTCTCTCCGGTCTCCCCACACCTTGCAGGTTGGTAGACCCACTCTCTGCCCGGCGGGAGCAGCAGGCTGGTCCTGCTCCTAGTCCTGCCCCTGCTCTCCAAGCCTCTTGTGACAAATCACAGCAGTGCAGGTGAAGGATAGTCAGAGCAGGTTTATCTCCCTACCGATAAGTGACTGCTCCACTAAGCCAAACAACCTAAACCAGTTAACATTTGTTTGACTTACAGCATAAGGTCTAACAAGGTCTTAAGTTCTTCTTGCTTGGTAAGCAGGCAAGCATCATAGCTTGCAGGTTGCCTTGGTCATTTTTAACACTGTTAATGCTTCAGAGTCACATTATTTGCAACTGCACCATCTCACTTAGCAATGATGCAGACTGTAGAGGGTAAGGTGGCCCAGGACTGATGAACTTGCTAGAGAGCTCTAAGTCCAGTCAGAATCTGACCTTGTGCTGGGAGCTGAAGTGTCCGGGTAAGCAAGAATGGATGGTTGCAGAGTCCAAATAAAGGCTCCATTGATTCTCTTGGGTTGCTCTATCAAGCCACTGGAGCTCCAGCTGTGCAACAGACACAAATTTGGTTCATCTTTTCTTGGCTTTTGGAAAGAACAAGGAGGATTGGTGGGTTATCACAAGCATATTCCACCCTGAAATTGCTGAGAGTGAAGTTTAACTACATGCAGCAAATCCTGATTAATGTAGAAAGCATTGATGCACATTTCCAAATAGATCAGAGTTGACAGGAAGAAAATGCCAAGTATTTTAGCAACTGTTCAAGAAATCAGAAGTGAGATTTCCACACCACATTATTTTACAATTGCATTTTTCTACTCAGGTACAGCACAGAGCTTTGCAAACAAGTGGCTGACATGTAGTTTATCCTTAAAACTGGTGAAATGAGGTTAGAAGCAGTGCTGAGTTAGATTCTGTTTGGTCACATCAGTATAAATCTAGAATAATGCAGAAGGAGCCAGTGAAGTTGTTCTCAAGGCCTTGTCATGTGTTGCACTTAGGATGCCTTAACTGCGCTTAAGGCACCAGTGGCCACACATTCAACCAATAAAACATGCTAAATGCCATCGTGGCGTAGCAAAGTTAGCACTTTTCACAAGAGGAGTATGTCCAGATGATATTAAGTAACATGTGTTCAGCTACTGTGGGACCGAGATAATAGGAGTGGTCCTTATTGACTCCAGTGTGGTGTGGGGGCTCAGACTGGCAACTGTTTGTTAGGGTCCAGCCCCGGCAAATAGCTGTTTGTCAGTCACAGCTGGCTTCACGTCTGCTCTGACTGTCATAAGCATTACCGTGGGACTGCTCAGAACAAGTTCTAAGTCTTACTGGCCACGTCTGCATGGGACACTGACTGCGCTGCTGCTGCTGTGTTCATACAAGTACTAAATGACTGCGCAGTAACTGGAGTTACTGCACAGTAGTGTTGCCAAATGACTTTTTTGTAGTGCCGACTGCGCCGTAGTTCATTAGTACTGTGCAGTAGCGTTGCGTCATGTTTCCTGCCACATGACGCTACTGCGGGGTAGTAACGAGCTACTGTGCAGTCTCGTGCAGACGTGGCCAACTGTGATCTAAATGAAACCTGTGCTGTGTCCCATGTGGCAAGGCCCTCAGCTTTGCTAGCGTAACTGGTTAAATGAGGAGCCAGGTGGATAAGCACGAGATTAAGTCACTTGCAGGGGGTCTTAGGCTGAGGCAGTATTAGAGCTGTCAGTGAAACGCAGTCGCTCACGTTTCCTCTGCATTTACGTGTAAGTTTGTCCAAAGTTCGGATCCTCTGCTGTTCATGGGCCCTCTACAGTGGGTGCGTCTATGCGAGATACTGCTGTGCAGTAGCGTTGGCAGGCACTAACTGTGATGTGACACTACTGCGTAGTAATGCCGGTTACTGCGCAGTCATTTAGTACTTGTTTATGCAAGTACTAAATGACTGGACAGTAACAACTGCACAGTCTGCCACTCATGTAGATGCGGCCATTGATGAGTAGGACATGTAAAACTGCATTTGCCAAAATGAAACAAAGTCTACTATGTTTCCTTCTTGTTATACACTCTCGCTAGAGAACCACCCTTTCAAAGGGCTTCGCAATAAGAAAAGCTGTGTGATGCCATGAAATATGATACATATGCTTAGGCTTAGATCCAGGGCTGTACTCACTGCGTTTTCAATAGTGAGGAGAGATAAAGATGACATTATACTGCCATTGCTCATGCCCACAATCCTAATGAATCCCCATAGCAGCTTCTTTTTTGCACTGGCTACCAGCATCCCCTCCTGGATCTGCTCCCTTTCCCCACCTGCGCACCATGGTAGTGGGAGCTAAGATCATGTAGATACTGTCAAATTTGCACCTTATGTTGTAAAGCATTTGGAGTACAAAGTCATAAAGTATTTGGTATGGGATGTGCAATTCAGTGCCTGGTGAAGCTGAACTGGTCTACTTTGCCTTTCTATTTTTGAGTTTCCTTTAACTATGTTGTTCTTGATAATACAATCTGGATTTTAAATTTGTAATAGCTCTTTAAAACAAAATCCATTAAAATGCATTAAAAAAAAGTAATTAGTATCATAGAAAAACACAGAGAGAGTGAAATAAAACTAAAATTCACTTTTGTCCTAAAGAGTTTGGACCAAAATCTGAACTCTGAAATAAACAGGGGAATGAATTTGATGAAATGTAATTACAAAGCATATGAATTGGCGAAATAAGATTGCCACAGGGTAATAGGCAATACAATTTGTATGCTGCTTTATAAGCAGTGGTGGCATAAATGTATTCTGCCAATCCATCATTTGTCGAAAGTAAAACGAGGTTGCACTTTTTCTCTGATTAAGGGCTTGAGCCAGTGTCCCATGAAAGCTTGAATGTGTAGTGGGTTTTAGACAGGACTACATTTGCACTAGACTCTACTTCAGTTTCTACTGCCAGCAGAAATCCAATAGCAAGCCCAGTATTTTCCAGAGATCTTGAAATGACTGTCCGATAAATGAGACCAGGATGTCGCCCATTATGATAATAGTGCTCCTTTGTAACCACATAATGTTCCCAATTTTGCAGTATTTGCCATTCAAAACTCCACTTGTTTTCAGCAAGAAGTATCTTTATTTGTTGAGCTGGTCTGCTGTACAATTTGAGCACCTAATGGTGGAGACAGTTTTATGTGGAATGAAAAATGGCTTGTTTTGATTTTTGCTTGATTTTATGTGGAAGGAGTTGACTTAAAATAGGACATTCTTAATCGAATCCTGGCATGTTCACACTAGGGAGTTGTGCTGATGTAACTAAATTGTATTCTAAACTAATTTAATTAAATCAGCAGCCACGCTGTGTAGACAAGACCTTTGACAAAGTAAAGATTAATATTCTCCTAAATTGTATCCATATTCCATTATTTCTGTATGCAGTTACCAAATATGTTGCCACTCAGTTCCTAAATCTTTGTCAGAGTTACAGAAGTCTGTGTGTTAGTTGTGTTTTAACTCGGACAGCCTATATAGATGGCCTATGAAATCACTGTCCAAAGGAAATGCTTTTACTTTGCCAGACAGTTTCTCAAATGAAAATTACAGAAAGTTACATCTAGCAGAGAGATTTGCTTTTGTGGGAGAGCAGGCCTAATAAATCAACACAAAAGTATTTAAAGGTGCTTTACAAAAGAACATTTTAAATTTTTAACTAATTTTACTTTTTTTTCTCAAAAATCACCATATGAAATAACTCTAATGAAGACTTTGAAAAGAAAGCATTAGCAAGCAAGCAGTGTTAAGTGTTTAATAGCTATATTGCTGAACCATAAGCAAGTGAATTTTGTGTAGTAGTGAGATATTCAAGGTATGTTAATACACACAAATGCAGACTGCTGCCTGTGACATCATGAGATCAGTCAAAAACCTTGGCCTTTTTTTGTTTTATTTCTAAAATCCAACACAAATCTAATAATCTAATTCTGAACTCCACTAAAGTCTTTGACTTCTGTGGCTTTGTTTAAAACCAACTGAACTGTGGTCCCTTTTGATGTCTGCCCTTGGACTGACACAGGGACTAAATTGGTGACTTCTGGAGTGAAAAGCATGAGCCTCCACAGCTACAGCTGAAGAGCCAAAGAGATGCGGCCCCCTCATGCCTTGCCTCGCCAGGGCACCAAGGGCAATGGTTAGAACCCACTGACACAGTTATTTAAAACATGCACATTGGCGTGAAACGCATACCTTATTTTTCATCTTTCTTTTAATTGCATTTTTCCGTACACTAAACATAAGATCCTAGTAAATATTTCTAGATTTTGCCAATATGTTAAGCTTAAGAAGCAAAACAAGCCTGTTACTCCCAGATTTGTTGTGAGCTCAGAAGTTCAAACTAGAAAATGACTGCTGTTCAAAGCTTTTCCTAGACAGAACATCCATCTAGGACAGCGCAGTGAGCTCATTTTTAAATTTTAATGTACTGTAGATGGTTCAGCACAAGGGTGCATATTTGGATTGATGCACAAAATTACATGCAATACCTGTTCTTCCCTTATTAAAATGGACTTTTTGGAGATAGATCCTATTATAACTACCTTTATGTTTACTGCCATCTAGGGAAAAATAAGGGAGGGGTAAAACTGATGAAGAATTTTGTGAAAATTAGTTTCTACTTTTTGTCACCTTTTTTTTGGCAGGAATGGGGGAAAAGCTTTATTAGGACTGCTGATGTTGTGTTAAACAGTGTTTGAATCTTAAAGGCACTTCAAGTTCATGTTCAGTACAAACATACTGTGTTTTTTAAAATACAGTATGCTCCCAGAATAAGATATATGCTTTGTTTTTGAAGGGCAGAATGAAGAAAGAAAGATATTTCCTTGTAAAAACTGAATGGCAGCAGCTAAGGAGCTGAGCCTGCTTCTTATTCTTTTCCCTGTGAATTTCATGCACAGTGGGCTGAGTGCGTATACACATGCGCTTTAGTGCTCATTAGCCTATTTTAATGCTCATTAAAGTGTCACTAAAAAATGGTGCTATTTAGTTAATGAACATTAAAATAAGTTAATGCGCGTTACATGCCACTTAAAAACCAGGGTGTTTATACACGTGATCTGGGAGTGGGACAGAGGCACTTTAATTAGAGTGACTCCGAGTGTTTGTCAAACAAGCTTTAGATAAAGCACCCCTGCAGCCATTTTCAAGCATGGGGATGCTGATACACAAGACATGGGAGGCTGCTGGAGCCCAGTAATTGCCACACTCCAGCAGACTTGGTTAATCAAATCTGCTCCAATGCGCTGGAATTTCAGCATGTTGGAGCAGCCTCCCTGTTCGTGTATAGGCACCCCATGCTCTTTAGTTAATGTGCATTAAGACAGGCTAATGCACATTTTCCTAGTACCTCACAATGGCATCTACACGTGCGCTTTAATGTTCATTAGCCTATTTCAGTGTTCATTTAAGTGTCACACAAAAGCCACGTTACTTAATGCACATTAAAATAGTCTAATGCACATTAAACATCACTTAAAAAGCATTCACTTTAGTTAATGTGCTTTAAGCCAGGCTAATATACATTTTCCTAGTACCTCACAAGGGAGGTACTAGATTTAATGTGCATTAACTAAAGTGCACTTTCACTTTTGCCCAGCAAAAACTTAAGCAGCAGGTTACTGTGTTTCTTTGCTTATGCTGCACACCCCAATTTCTACCAATTGGTTTTTCTACGTATAAGAAAATACAGTATTCCTCATGGGTTATAAAGTACTGGGGTTTACCCAGCATAAATGAACTCTCCTATGAACTGAATGTAAATAGAAGCCCAGTTCTTTACCCTGCTTCCATTGAAGTCAATGGAAATTATTCAGATGTAATGAGGCTTGGATGCCTTATGTGTTTAGCCTCGCAACTACTGCCTGTGTCAAGTAGTAGGAAGAAAAAATAAATTCTAGACTCAGGATCTATTAAATGGGCATGCAGAATTCCCTGCCAATCAGACTGACTTTGTAGCGTGCTTTAATTCTTCAGTATTTTAGCAACATACTGGTGAGAGAAAATATTTCCACATTTTGCTAAATGCAGTTTTTCAAGAATAAGAGGAGGCCCTACATATTCTCAGTATGTGATGAGCTTCTCCTCTCATTTTGGCTGGTTCTGCAACTTGACCTGTCCCATGAGGATTTTCTTCTTGGGTCTGTGGATTAGATTCTTCTCCCACACTAATTTCATACTCCAGAGCCAAAAGCGCAAGGCTCTACAGCTCTACTGATTGCTGTGGCTTTACTGCGGACTTATGCTGGCATAATCAAGACCAGAATTAGGTCTCAACTCTGCAGCACCTTACACTGGTTTAACTCCCAGGTCAAGAATCCGAACAAGACCTGGTGTGCCCCACCAGCTTCTCCCTTCAACCAGAGAATGGAAACCATGAGGAGCACTGAGAGATGGCTTCTGTGAAGGGACAGGGAACAGAGTTAGCATGTTATAGAGTGAGGAATTTTTCCTTCTGTCTGCCTGCCAGTGTTAGCTACACTCCCATCAGGAGCAGACGGAAACATGGACATTGTAAGAACAAGTCTCACTTAGCACAATCTGGACTGGATTGGAGTGGTGGATGGAGGTTGTTTCCCCCCTTGGCTTGGCTCTGGGATCAGGCAGGGATTTGACCTGCTGAATTTGTCTAAACTCCCCGCTCTTGTTAGAAGCATGTGCTTCTAATTTTCTTTCTTATGATGGCACTGTTTTCTTTCACTCTAACTTGAGCGCTGTTTTCGTAATAGTCACCTATATTTGGAATCACTCTGAATGCCTACTAGAATGAAAGGCTGATGTCAGTGTTTTGGCAGATTTTCAGTGTTTTCTCCTATAATTGAGTGTCAAATGCTGGTTCAAGCTGGGAACACCTATTTTACTTCAGTTTATTTTATTGCTCTTAAAGCAGCTGGCCTAGGGAGCTGGTAGTAGGATCATTGCGTGGTTTAATCAAGAGAGACAATGTAGGTCACATTCCAGTGAATCGGCATTCTTCATTACACACCCCTGGAAATCTGGTAAGGTTTAAGGAGTCGTTAAGCTTGAAGGATTCTACATTCACTGAAGCACATGTGGGCACCTTGACTAGGCACAGAAGTTGCACATAAACTGGTTTAAATGATCAGAAACCAGTTTAAACCCATAATGGAACAGAAGTTCAGTGCACTTAAACCGCTTACAAAATGGTTGAAACTGGTTTAAGATAAACCTGGTTGGATGTAGTATTAGACTTAACTGATTTAGGTCAAATGGGTTTATGGAACTTCTGTTCCAGACTTCCTCCCAGTTCAAGTTAACTCATAGTCCCCTAGCATCCCAGGATGCTTTGCAGCCCTGGGCCATGCTATCTGCTTCAGCGGAGCAGGGCTGGCTCCCTAGATGGAGGTCCCTCTATCACTGCTCCTGCTGGCAGAGAAGGGGTGAAGGGGAACCACAGCACTGGACCCCAGCTGGGGTCTGCCTGCACGAAGGGCACTGGGCTGGGCTGGGCTGGGCTGGGTGGGGGCCTAGCCATGACTCCTACTCTCCACTGGACCGGGGAGCAGGGAATAAGCAGGAAATAAGCCTCAGAGGCTCTGCCAGGGGCAGGGGATGCCCCCTGAGGCTGGGGTACCCTTACAGCCCTGGGCTAGAAGGACTGTTTTCCCCTGGGGGCGGGGGCTGCAGGGGTTCGGGGGAGTGCGCGTGGGGCAGCCAGTCAAGGATGAGCCCTGCTTGGCTGCACTTGGGTGCCTTCAGCAGTGGCCAGCAGGCTGGGAGGCCTGCTCTACTGCCTCCCAGTTACTGGTATGGGCCAGGTCTAGCTGCCTTTCCAGCTTCAGAAGTGAATGTCTGTTTACTCACTTCTCGGTTCAATCTGTGCAGTTGAGACTAGCCTGCAGAGATTGAATCCATTCGGCCTGGGGCTTTTTGACTGTCTTACTTAGGCCTTAAGGCCGGATTTTGGAAGGTAAGTAGTTGCCTGAAGGTTTATATAGGCACCAAATGGGATTTTCCAATGCAAATCAATGGTTAGATGCCAGGTTCCCCATTAAGTCCCCTGATTGAATGTGGCCTGACTCATTTAGGTGCTTCTTCTAGTTAGAAACAGCAAGGTGGGACTCCCCTCCGAGCTTTCTTTCTTGTCCATCACACATCACCAGTGAGCGATACTGACTGTTCCCTCTGCCTCCAGTCTGATTAGATCTTGTCTCTGGTAGTCTTTGGCCAGTCTGGAGCAGCAGCCAGCTGACTCCCAATCCCACATTTTTTCCAGTTCAGACTACACGTGGGAATTCGGGGTGGACTTGTGAGTGTTTTATAGTGCTCAGGGTGCACCTGGTACTTTGCATGCATTTAATAGTGTCTGTAGCCGAGATGATGTTTCTCATCCCGCATACCTTTTAGGGGAAGAATAATTTTCTCAGTGGGGTGCAAAGTGCAAAGACCAATTTTAAAAAAGAAAAGAAAATGTGGTGAGCTTGGCTCAGCTGAGCAGTACATATTTGCTAGACAGCACTTAGTCCGCAGGTGGCCGTGAGTACCTCGGTGACCTTCATGCATTAGGGTGTCATTTGCACATGGTTGAACAATTTCTCTCATGCGAGCCATGCAAACAAGATGTTGCCAACATAATGCCTGCCTGCTTTGTCTTTATGCAGTCTCTTTTCCTGGCTTCCTCAGATGATTTCTGTGACTGCCACGAAGGAAAATGCCATTCAAGATTCGGCCTCCATACACCGTGGATCTCTGTTTAGAATACAAGGTCTAATTCTCCAGTCATGCCATTTAGTAAACCCCTTTAAGACTCTTATTTAAGACAGATGGGTCCATGGATGAAGCTTTCTGAGCCAGAAAGTTGAGATCAGGTCATGGACTTCCTCAAAGTTTAGGCAGTGGTTTGGGTTTAGTGTTATCTCTAAAATCAAATCACCTTTATATATAAATTTCAAGAGCCTAGATGGGATCATTAGCCCTTAATACAGCCATAGTATTTCACACAGTTGCATCTCCATTGAGATGAATAACCCATCTGATTAAAGCAAATATTCCAGAAGAAACATCTAGTCTTTGATTTCGATTTCCAACAAGGAGAATCCACCACTTACCAATGGCTTGTTCCAGTGGTTAGTCATCTTTGCTCTTTACAATTTGCCTTTTATTTCTAGTTCAGATTTTGTCTTGCTTCAACTCCTACTCCATGGTTCCAATTCTACCTTTCTCTGGTAACTAAAAGATCACTTTAGTGCCTAGTATTTTCCCCCATAAAGATACGTGTACGCTGCAGTCAGTTCCCCTCTCCGTTTGTTTGATAGCATATTTAGTAGTAATTATGTTTAGAAAGCAAACTCTTTCGTGAGGTTCACTCCGCTGAAAGACCGGTTCACTCAACAGAAGCTGGGTTAGCTCTCTCAAAAGAAAGAGCGGGGCAGATCAGATACAATGGGAGATGAAGAAGGGAGACTGCAGATAGTGTGGGCAGTTTGTTGGCATGGGTGGAACAGGGGAGGTTGCAGTTGAAATAGGAGACGGTGAGAATGCAGGGCGGATCAAGAACAGGCTGGAGCAGGAATCAGGAAGTTGTCCAACAGGGAAACTGGATCTTTGTCTGCTGTTTCCAAGTCTCAACATAGAGAAATAAAGGCTAGAGACCCAAGGCTGTTCTGTGAAATTACAGAGAAATTATAAAAATGGAGGACTATAGAGGACAGCAGTGAGGCACTTGGTTCCTCTCTAGCACGGGGCCAACACTGGAGATAGCACATTTGAATGCCTGAATCTGCATCCTGACTAAATTCTTGGGAACACCTCTTCTTTTTAGGACCCGGCGCATGCTTGTGCACCAGACTGTTGTTTAGCAGGACACAGTCGTGTGTGTTCTCAAACTCACCGAGTGGTTACAAAAGCACAATGAAATGATTTTTAAGATGCAAAAAATGTATAAATAACTGTTACTTAGTTATATGAAATCTGCCTTTGTCACCATTACCCACGGTCTAAAGGAGTGTTGGAAAATATTTGAATTCAAGTTGCTTTGCAGTGCTGTGCCTTTGCTCATGTTAAAAATATAAGTGAGCATCATGAACAGTTGGTCTTGCCAGTTTATAAACAGTTTTCCTCACACCTCCTCCTTTTCCATTTCACTACTGTTCAGGAATTACGTTGCTTATGTAGACCACTGCCTCAAGCAAAGTATTGCGTGGTCAGGAGAAACTGAGGACCATGCTTCACCACTCCATCAGTAGAGTTTGATCCTTCTGACCTGCAAGAGGCAGCAAAAATGCCCCTTGGTTGGGACTGATATACTGCGATTCTTTCACCTCAAGCAGAGGTTGGACTGGATGACCTCCGGAGGTCCCTTGCCAGCCCTTCTTGTATATGATTCTATGATAGACATAGATGCCCTTTTGTTTACGGAGATAAATAATGATCTGTGTATATTTGAGTACTTTATTTTATTGATTCATCCTCATGGGGGTGGGAGAACTAGAAGTGGGAATTGGAAGAAAAAAGAAGTATTGTAAATTTGCATTTGAAACAGATTTCAAGAGGTTCCCAAAGGATCAGTCCCCATTAGGTCAGTTGCTCCTTAGCTTAGAAAAGGAAATACCCCTGCAAGGAAAGTGCTGTTCATCGATGGGAATCAGAGTGAGAACTCTGAACCCTGTCCAAGTTGGGTGAGGCTGGATTCGCCTCTAGATGCGAATCCTCAAAGCTGACTTCTAAATCTGTGACGTCCCCCACAAAATTCTCTGACAAAGCAAAGATTGACATCTTTGAAAGTCATAGCTTAACACCCCTCCTCTCCACCCTTGCGGCTACATCATAGCCTCAATGACACGGGTATATTGAAAATAGTCCTTAATGACAAAAGGCTGCAAAGTCCATTAATATTTACTGTTTGAGTCAATAAATTAGACACTGCTAATTACCTAAGGCTATGAAAGACGACAGGCCCAGCGCTCAGATAATAAGTCACCAAAGAACACAGACTAAACCATTTTAATTTTGCATGAAGTGTACTGTAGAGACAGAACAATTGGCTGCTTGAAGCAAGGCTTTCTTTTCTACGTTATTTCTTGGTAAGATGCCGAAGAGAGTTTGTCAATTTAGAAAAGTTTTTTTTTGTGTGTGTGTAAGAGAGTAGGGTTGTCTGTAAATGATGCTGACTGTCACCGGTTATAACAGCCTGCTTGAAAACAACAGCCACAGGAGCCCTGTTTTGCTAAGAAGCAGGCACTGCAGTTTCTGTCATTTGGAAGATGGAAACAATGCATACAAAAGGCCGAAGTATTTCAATACTATCACTGCATGTCAGGAGACTTGAATAACGGGGTCCCCAACAAAACCAGCTATTTCACTGGGGATGGGTGGGTGTAACTCAGGTTCACATGAAAAGCCCCATATTTTTGGTAGATCTCCCTTCAGTTGAAATCAGCAGGGCTATTCTTGGGAGTAATTGCTTGCAACCGTGAGTAAAGAGGTCGTGTGCTGTCCCATAAATGATAAGGGCTGTCTTGTGGTTTTGAAGAGGTTTGGCCAGGGTGTTCTGGCAGCGTGCATCTGAGGTACTCGGGCAAGCACAGGGAGCAGTGACTGTCCGTATCTATAGCTGTCTGTCACCAGGGCCTTCTGATGTTCCACCTCTGCCATAGAAAATACTGAAATACAAGCAATGCTTTGTCTCTGTCAGCTGCCTTTGAGCACATTGATGGGTTCTTTTTTAGGAGATGCTTTAAGAAATGAGTCTAGCAGCATGATCTACATGAAACATGGGTATTATTGCTAGTTATATGCATTATTTATATTGTGGAAGTGGCTAGAGCATCAGCGTACAATGTAAAAACCATGGCTTTTCTCAAGTTCCCTCTATGCTGGTATTCCAGGGATTTGCGTCAGCTACTGAGGCTTTCCCTTGGGTTCCTTTCAGTTTATAGCTGGGACTGCTCATAGTCTCATGTCTGAGAGGTGGATGTTTACTAAAACAATATAGGCCTATTTTACTAAGAGCTTCTTGGTGCCATACCAGAAATGAGACCTAGATTCTGTCTAGTGAGGAGGGAGCCAACGCAGGTTGCAGAAGGCTGGTACAATGGAAGGGCTGTTGCGTATTGAACCGGCTTCCTTGCCGAGCTCTTCCAAGTCACAGTGAACGACACCAGGCCAGAACGAAGGTGCTGGCATCATCAGAAAGGAAAGGAAAGCAGGGAATCTTTTTTTCCCTCCCTTGCTGAAACCAGCACAACCTCCAGGCTTGTCTACAAGACGCCTGTTTGCAAAGGAGGGCGAGGTGGTGATACTCCATTTCTTGGAAACATTTATTTCTTCCAGCGAAATGCTGACGTGAACCTCAGTGAAACAAATATGTTGCATAGCGTGCTTGCTTCTGTGTAGTCTGTTTGTTTTTCACTGATGATCTTACTCAGGTGTGGCTGTGTACTAACATGACACCTTAAGGAAGGCCGTGGTGCACATACCTCTAACTAAACACATCCTCTAATTATTTTAGATATGATCTCACATGGAAAGGTGCAAAAGCAAATTATTGTACAGGGTGTGATGCTTGTCAAACCAGGGCTTGACTGAAACAATATGCCTTTGAAGATGTAACAACTTGTCTGTTATAGTTGGCAAGCTTCTTTGCATGATCTAATTATTGAGATTTGGGGTGTGATATTCAGTGGTGAGAGATCCTTATCCTAGGGATCATTTTATTGATTCAGCATCTGTTCAGCTACTAAATTAACTTTTACCAGCAGATTCTGTAAGTGTCTCTGATGTTTTTATCTTCCCACTTTTCTACTTGCCTCCCATGCATGTGGGCACAAGTAACAACTGGCACGCTGGGATCAAATAGGGACCTCCTGTCACAAAGACATGGGCCGTATGGCATGAGCTAAGGAGCCAAATGCTGTAGGTGAGAACATAAAGTCTTCAGTTATTTGTAGAAGAGGTTGGGGAGGGCTCTGACAGCCATGTACCAGTGGGCTGCATACATCATGTAATATAATCTGGTGTTAAAGTTGTGGTCAGCTTGCAGCATAAAGCACAATGTTTGTCCTTCTCCTCTCTGATTACAGAAAATGTTGTTTGACCAGGAAAATGCTGTATTTTGCCTTGAAATCAAAAGGAAATATTTTTGCAATTGTATAAAGGAAATCAGTCAAATTTGGTGTCAGTTGGATATATTTAGAAAGGTTGATTTTTGCCTTCAGGTTTTGCATCCTTCTTTAGAGCTACAGTATATTAGTAATGAAAACTCTTCAAGGATTCCCCAAATTCTTTTTATACCCTGCACTTTATTAAAAAAAATTATATGATTTCAGTGAAGACCCACCTCAAGTGTAATTAAATAATGACATGGAAAAGTGCCGTATCCCACAATTATTGTATTTGGGCCCTGTTTCCATAACATTTGTGATAAAGCTGTATCATTTCTATAGCAATTGACTTTTTACATTCTCGAAAAATCTGCCTTTCCCTGTTGGAACAGGGACACCGCATGCTAGGAAAGAATAACTAACTAAAGAAACCAAACAAAACATCCCAGTGCACATGCTCTTGGTAGTCCGGTGTTTATCACAGACAGAGATTAAAGATTTATAAATCACAAAAGCTCAGCGCTTGTGATTATTGTTCAGCTTTCCAACAAAGTGTCCAAAGTGTCTTTTTGCGCTACTGCAAGCCACAGCTATGACTCGGTTGTCATAAAATTATGTCCCCGGGGCAGCCACTTGAAATGTTATTAAGGCAGAGCTCAGTGAGGAGGGGGAAGGACAAGGAAGCCCCTCCTAACTATCGATGATGAGTCAAGACTGCTAACCACCAAACCCCATTTAAATTCCAGAAGATAAGCGTTTGTTTAAATAATTTCCTTCAGTTAAAATTCAGCTGGGGGGATTCTTCTTTCAGATTCTTCTGCCTGAGCTAAAATTTGAGTCCAAAAAAATCTATTGCTTTCATCAAAATGAAATGCAGCATATTTTAGGCTGAGGAAACGTCAAGTGAAGCACTGCAGAGCTCTGTCTCAGTGCTGGAAAGCTGGAAAGGCATACTCCCCTTTCTGTTGGGGTTGCCTCTGTCAAGAGCCAGATGGAAAATGAAAGAAATAACTGCAGTATTTTTATAAAATGATTTTTTTATAAAAATGAAAGAAATAACTGCATTATTTTTATAAACATGGTTTACACCCCAGTTGTCATGCTGCTGAACAGCAGGTAGTTAAGGGTCCTTGGGGAAACCACAGAATAGCTACCACTTGGGTTGTACCCATCTACCTGGCTCCAATCAGGTGAGCAAGGCTTCTGCACCCTAGGGCTGAGCTTGGAGTCAGAGGGGTGACTAAAGCTGTAAGGATCCTGGATTAGAGGGCAGGTAGATGCTGTGGGCAAAAGGAGCTGGAGCAGAGTGGCAGAGAGGCACGGAGCAGGCTGCAGCAGGGGCTGGAGGGAGCTGAGCTAAGTGGGGTTTACCTGAACTTGCCACGAAGGTCTGACAGACCCAGCCAGGCACAAAGACTTTTGCTTCTTCCTTTTTTTGCCTGCTTGTAACTTTGGGTAAATAAATCAACAACAGGCTTTTCTGAAGAAGCTGCTTTTGAATTACTGTAATCAGCCATGGGTCACAGGCTCCCGGAGAGAAAAGGGCTTACAGGTGTCAGAGACAGCTGGGCCTGCTGTGCTAATGCAGGTGGGGAACAAAGGGGCTGGATCTCTGAGCAACAGTCCAACAGCTTTTTGGAGTGCGGCTTTCCCCCCATGGGTCTTGTGGAGGCAGCTACGCTAAAGATTTGGGAGGAGCGCTGGGTGACGGGGTGAACTCACTGCTCCTGAAGTTGAACCGCAGCTCTGACACCAGCCTGTTAAGCAAATGGTACGGTACAATAGGCTTTGCATTACTCTGCTTGACATTAATTAAACAAAAATAAATTGCCACCGTAAGGAAATGTTGGCTCACTTTCCCTTTAATTTGCCTAATAATGCAAGCTATTTGTTTGGAGGTTACGTTTGCATCTGGTCCTGATTCTGATCTCACACATGTTAGTTCTGCACCTGTGTAGCTCCTCCGTTGTCCGTGGAGCTACTGCCGAATTACTGCGCTGCAAACAACAGGCAAGTCTGACCCTTTATCAATTGTCTACACTTAAATGAGCCACCAGCCCCAACAGCTCAGACAACACCAGTGAGATGCAATGGTTACTTGTGCTGGTCAGAGCTTCTGTAAACCCATTATTGTCATAGGCCAATACATGTTCTGTACGTACGTGCCAAAAGAAGACAAGGATTGAACCTTTCTGTCAGGCTCCTGTGAGCTCCATACCCATGACGAGTACGAAGTGACTTGTTCTGACTTGGTACCGTGCACTCCAGAAACCTTCTCTACATAGAAGTGGATTAGGCCATGCTGAAGGCTTTCCATTTCCTGAGGACAAAGAGAGGGGGAGAAAGGCTGACATGTCCAAGTTGCTAAGCACCCTGGGCATTTATAAGTGTACTCTGGGAGGCAGAGGGGGGGCGGGGGGTGCTTTAATTAACGAGTTGTGCTAATCAAAAGTGCCCACGCATCACATGCATCAGCATCTCCACGCTGAAATATGGCAGCAGGGTGCTTTGAACTGAAGCTCATCGAACGGGCTTTAGTTTAAAGTGCCCTGCCACCATTTTTCAGCGCAGGGATGCTGATACATGTGACGCTGGAGACTGCTGGAGTGTGTTAATTTCTGCCCTGCAACAGATTCGATTAATTGAGTCTGCTCTGACGCGCTGGATTTACAACACATCGGAGCAGCCTCATTGCACATCTACAGGATCCCCTTGGCTAGGTACGGACAGTCAAAAAGTGTGAGGCTGAATCACAGATTCATAGATGTTTGGGTCAGAAGGGACCTCAGTAGACCATCGAGTCTGACCCCCTGCCCTGGGCAGGAAAGAGTACTGGGGTTAGATAACCCCAGGCAGGTGCTTGCCTCAGCTCTTCTTAAAGACCCCCAAGGTAGGGGGGAGCACCACCTGCTTTGGAAGCCCATTCCAGATTCTGGTAACCCTTACCATAAAGAAGTTCTTCTTGATGTCTAACCCCAATCTGCTCTCCATCAGTTTGTGGCCATTGTTCCTAGTTACTCCAAGGGGTGCCCTTGTAAACAGAGCATCTCCTATCCCTTGCTGTCCCCCCTCCCCAGTGAATTTGTAAGTGGCCACAAGATCCCCTCTCAGCCTTCTCTTACAGAGGCTGAAGAGATCCAGGTCCCTTAATCTCTCCTCGTAGGGCTTTGCCTGCAGGCAACCGTATGTGTGGCCCTTCTCTGAACCCTCCCAAAGTTGTCCGCATCCCTCTTCAAGTGTGACACCCAAAACTGGATGCAGTACTCCAATTGCAGCCTGACCAATGCTGCATAGAGTGGAAGTACCACCTCCCTGGGCCTGTTCATCGTGCACTTGCTAAATGCATGATAATTGATTCAGTCTTTGCAGTTTAGTCGAAACTGCACAGATTAAATTGAAACAGAAGTGAACACACATTTACCTTTGATTCAGGAAATGTAGCCACATGCCTGCAGTTTTCCCAGTGGTGAGATGAGGGGGTAGTAATTATTGGCTTTATTCCAAAGGGGATAGGAGGAGTAATTGAGGCAGGAGGTCAGATGGATACATCAGCTTCAGTCTGTCTTTCTGGTCTTATGGGTGATATGCAGCAAAAGAGAACCCTATCTGGGTGCGGCTCACTTAGGAATAACTCATGCCTTTCAGGACTTTTCAGAGTCATTGACTCTTCTGTCGTTTTAGAGTATAACATTTGGCTGGGGCAGACTTATTTGCTTGCTTGGCTTATTTGGTAGTGTGCGGGCCGTCTCCCGATCCCACCCTCGTCGCCATGTGCGGACGGCGGGGAGTGATCAGGGCCCTTTTGTGCTGCGCGTGGGCTGTGGCCAGCAGCCCGGGCACGCTGGATCGGAGAGAACAGGCGACACGCTGGAATTAGGCATGGACGCGTAATGGTTGATTCAAGATTATTTACTTACACCGAAGATGGTCGCGGTGTAGGCTGGACAGTTTCCAGGCACAGCTCCGATTAAATCCTCGTTTGAGGACTACGAGAAGCTTGGCTCTCTCCCGAAATTTGCTAGGCTCCGTGGGTCCGGTTCTTTTGCGCGTGGGGAGGGATATGTCTAGGAATCTATCGGCGACAGGGAGAGGCTAGAGGCTGATCAGACCCCTGTTGCCTGCTTGAAGTGTGCTGGGTCCAATAGGCTTCGCAACACTTAGAGATCTTCACACAGCGTGAAGTCTCCTCCTGGTGTTCGTGGAGTGCTCCCTTGCGGGGGCTCTCCTCGGAGTTCTCCAAATTTTCAAGTTCTCTTTCTCCAACTTGGGCGGAAACCACCCAAGCCTTTTATACGGCTAGCAAGCCAATCACTAGCCGCCACATGTGAATAATTTCACGCAAGCCAATAATGGGGCTCGAATTAGCATACAAATGGCGGGAACTCTTTGCACCAAGCATTTCTTAGATGCAAAAGAAATGCACCATGCAAAGAAAGCTACAAATACTGCCTGTGCTCAAGCACTTACTCATCAAGCATTGAGACTAATGTCATTGGATGCCATCTCCCACCAACCTCTTCTGGTACCTGTAGGAGCCCCAGTTCTATGACACCCTGTTCCTGCCTCTTCCTAGGATCACAAACGGGTGAAAAAGGCAGGGATGGGACTAGGAAAGTGCCAGCACCCTCCCCTGCTGCACAGCCCAGATACTGGATGGATCCTGGACAGAGTGCCACAGGGTCCAGTCTGCCTATGCAGCTATTTCTACAGCACCTGTCACGGTGCAGTGTCAGTGCCCTGAAAGTGGTAATTTAGATCTCAGGAGGTAGTGTGCTGTGCTCTGCTGCCTGAAGCCACAGGGTTGAGGCAAAGGGGATATTATGGCTACAAATCAAGATGTGTGTGGCCTATTGCCCAGGAGAGAAGGTTGATTCTAGGCTCTTAATCTGTCATACACAGACAGTTGGCAGGTAGAACAAAGGGTGAGTAGTTCCCAGGAACAGGGACTTGCTAACCCTTCATTCAGCATAGGGGAGGAATCTGAGCACATTTCCCCTCCCATGCTCTTCAGGATTCTTCCTTATTGTTTCTTTATCTGTATTACCACAGGGCCTCAAGTCATTGTGCAAGGGGAGTGCAGAGCACAACGTCGCTGTCCAGTCAAAGGGCAACGCTAGAGACAACAGGTGCATACAGACAGATGGGGAGTACAATGAAATAGTGAGACAATATTTGTTAGCAGGATGGTCTCGGTGCAGCAGCCTCCCCATTGTCAAATGTTCGTTTGCAGGAGCTGCAGAAGGGGAGGATGATAAGGCCACAGACGTTGCTGGCAAACTCCTCCCCAGTGTAAGTGGCAGCCTGAGAGGAGGCACAATGAATCTCTTTAGAAATCTAGCAACTGGGCGGTGGTGGGTGGCAGCATAGTGATGGGTGGAGTGGGGGTAAGCTGAAAAAGGGCCTCTAAGCTGCAAGCCACTGGCTTAAATTTTAGTATCATAGAGCAGCATACCTCACTGGGAGGACATAGGAGGATGGCAATACAGGCATGACATGATCAAAGCAACAAGCTAAGAAAATGCTTGTCACTGTAGCATTCTGAGTGGGATAGGAGTATTTTTGTTGAGGCCAGAGAGCAACGGTGCTGTCGGTACTGAGAAATTAGAGGCGGCGAGTCAGGAATTCTCTTCTGTTCTCTATTAAAATTGTATTGTCGGTGTTATTCTAGTATGCAGCCAGTGACATCCCCAGCATCCATCATGCATGGTCTGCGCAGAGCAGTATTTTGTTTGCTAAGGTTTTATATATCCTCCTATGGGTGTTGCTGCATATTTATGGTGGAGGAAGCAGGTCAAAGAACTGCACCTTGCACTTGGAGACACAAGTTTGTGATGGTCCTTGGTTCTTGTGGGAATCCATGGCAGAGCCTCAGATCATCCCAAAATAGCTCTGTGTTTTCTGGGCTGGAGTAGCGATGTTATTGTCATCCCAGAGCTTCATTGAGTCTTAGAGATGCCCAAGACTAGTCTGCTGAATGCTTGGGAAATAAGGACCAAGGTCTTGAAATGGATTCAGTATTCATTGTACGCCAGCACTGTGGAGTGGTGGTTGGATGAGCGAAGGACAGGCTTGATGTAAATCCCATTCCATTAGAGGTTACTGTCTCAAGGAACGCTGCATGGACCCTGTTGCTTTCCTGAGCAGATACTGCCAACTACGCAAATGGAAGCACAAACCTTTCCAAGTTGCACCTGACGTGCTATAATTACAGAGCAGAACTGGAACAAATAACAGTTTTGGAGATTACCAGCAAGCATTATGGAGATTTTGTCAGGGAATAAGAAAGAACCTTCCTGCTTTAGAAGTCCCATCCGTTTAATAAAAGGTTAACTTGCTGAGGAGGAGAATTGAAAAGCTAGAGGGGAAAAATAACAGGTAAAAACAAAACCTGAAAGGCAAATAAAAGAAAATGCACTGGGTAACAATTAGACTAATGCAGGATTAATTTAAGAGTGTTTTAACTGTTCGTGTTGAGAGATTAAATGCTGTCAGATCTGAAGAGCCTCATTATCTGCTCAGAAGTGTATTTATACCTGTCAAAAGGATAAATGACAGCTTGGAAACAACAGGTCCCCTCCCGTATCTGGATACAGAATCTGCAAATCAGAGTTCACCAGTCTCAGTTTTAATCAAAATGATAAAAGTGAATTGTGTTTGCATTAAGCACATGTATGATTGACATCACATTAGCTGCACTGCTGATTTTGAATGAGACATCATCTGCTTACGAGCATGAAAAAAACCAACACAAAATGATGCTTTACTTTCAGCTTGGCACACCTCCGTGCCCAGTGCAGTGCCTGCCCAGAAGAGGCATCACATTAGTTTGACCTGGCTTGCCCAACGTCTTTATAGATCAAGTGATTCAGTGGGGCTTTTGGACACTTTTATCTAATAGCTGATTGAATCAGCTATTAGATAAAAATGCCAAAAAGCCCTTAAACACCCGATCTACAGACGATGGGTGTGTCAGGTCAAACAAATGTGATTCAATCAGCTTTCAATTAGATAAAAGCACCAAAAAGCCCTACTGAAGCTCCCGATCTATACAAAAGCTGGGGAGCTGGGTCGAACTAATGTGCTTCGTCTTCTGGTAAAGTCTTGGGGAGATTTCGGGAGGGGGAGAGGGAGGGGGCCGGGAAGGGGGGGGTTCCACATCTGTCAGTGGTATATGGGCATGCGGGTTTGGCACCACTCTCATTGACACCAGTTTTACCCCCTCGGACCTGAGTCTCCCCCTGCTCTGCACATTGCGTAGTCAGCTAGAAATGTGCAAAGCAAGTGTGAAACGTATCAGAATAAGAACACTTTATGTGAGTGGAAATGAGGATGCATGGCACCAGGAATTGGAGGTTGAGGGCTGTTGGCTGGAGTGAAATCTTTCCTGATTTGCACTGCCAGAGAGGACACTGGAAAACTCTGGGTTTGCATATTTTCTCTAGACATTTCAAGTACAATTTTATAATATTTGTTGGCTGCTTATACTAGCGTGAAGACCAAATCTGTTTCCATGCTAATTGCAGCTCCTTTTAAAATGACTGCATCTTTTTAAGCAAATTTTGTCCGTGTTGCAAGTTTTTATTTTTTTCTTAGCTCTGTGGTAAATTTTTTAGGTCAGAGAACAGTATTTCCAGCCACAATTTGGAGTTGCAGGAATGGGGAAAAGTACAGTTGTTCTCTGTATTTGCTGTGAGGGGGTTGTTTTTATTTATATTTATATGCATATTGCCAAACAAAAAAGAGCAGAAGTTAGAGACTGCAGATTTACCTGGGCTTATAGTCTCATGTAGAAAGGGACAATAAATGTTAAGGAAATAGATTATTTGGATCAAACATTATTTTTTATGATTTTTTTTTTTTTATTCCTTCAAATTTTAACAGGCATACATAATAATTCAACAATGTACAAACTGAAACACAGTTTCGGAAGAAACTAGGACATGAAGCTTCAGTGGAAAAGATGGGTCAAGCTTTACAATAGATTATAGTATATAAGTAGCTCTGGATTAAGGCCAAAGAGTGCTTGTGGGTCTGTGTGAAACACTGACAGCCAGCATCCAATTGTTATTCGCTGTTGCAATTCCTAATTTTGGCTGGGACACAAATTAGAAATACTGTTGGAAAAGCTGAGCTGATGCATCTAAAACTGAGTGCTTCTATAGAGTGTCCTCGATGTCCTGTTCTTGTGGACTGCAGATGGCCAGACCCAGGATAATATGAATGCTGAGCTAGACGTGAACCCCATAACCTTTGAATTTTGCCTATTATCAGAGCATTACAATTAGTTTACAAGATGTTTTATTTATCCTATTCAAAATCCATGGTGTGCTAAAATACTCGCCTATAATTGTGAAGGAAGGCATTCCCTCTTAATAGCACCATGCAAAGTTGGGGTAGTGATTGAAAACAGGTATCTGTTGATTGTTCCTGGTTGTCCCAGTCCACAGTGCTGTAGACAGGAATCAATACTATGAAAGTACAACCATCACCTCTAAAGGTGTTTGTACCAGTGACAAGGAAGCCAGAAATTGGATCGACTGTGGAGGTTAAGCTCAATCACCTTTCTCTCCAAAGTTGCTGTTTCTCTCTCCAGGTCTTAACTGAAGCATGAATGGTAGAGCAGGTTGGCTGAGTCTGTTGCTGTCTTGGCACTATCAATCCATCATATTTTTATTAATGGATGCAAGGTGGAAGGAAAATGGTTTAAGCTTATCACAAGATTATTTATGATGATCATTGGAGCTTTGACATGTCAAAGGAAGGGGTTATGCTATCAAAATGACCTGTGTCCATCAACCCTTAATCTGTATTTAATGTAATTTATTTTAGACACCATCTAATAGCTACCTCTCAGTCTAAATACCTTGAATTAATTACATGTATCATTTAGGAAAAAATGAGTCACAACGTGCGACTTGATGTGTGACTTGGCTGCATAAAATATTAGAAACCTAGAGCATGCAGTTTATATTTTAGCTGGTTGGAAAACAGGCTATGGACGGCCAGGATGCAGATGATTTTCCACTGTACCTATTTTTCTGATCTGAGTACGTGAAAACTAAAATCACACAATGGCAAACATGCCATCAGTATTCACTGCTCTACTCTTTGAAGCACACTTACATTATTTTCAAATGCTACATTTTTTTCAAAGAATTTCCACTCTGATTCATCAAACTATAAAAAGAATTAATGGGCAGTCATAAAACTTAACATTGTGAACAAAATAATCCTACTGTCATTACAGTATTGTTCTCTTGCCCTGCTGCTTTGGGAGTAAGAGCTTACATTTATTTTACACAAAGGATTTGTTGTCCCATGCCAATAACTACTGTTTATAACGCATAATCTGCTTGCAACCAGTCGTTGTGGATAATACCAGTTGATATGTTGGCCTCCATTTCTAAAGAGTTATTACTATTGTTAACGTTCCGTGTTTTAGAGAAGCATAACCAGGGTGGTATTTTCAAAAGCACCTAAGTCCCATTTTCAAAAGCGACTGAAGAGTTTAGGAACTTTACCCTGATCAGAAATCTTAGGGTAGACATGTAGGGAAGCCTGTAGACGTGTGGGGAAGCTGCTCCGATGTGCTGTAATTACAGCATGTTGGAGCAGACTCGATTAATCAAGTCTGCTGGAGCGTGCTAATGAATGTGCTCCAGCAGCCTTCGTGTCTCATGTATCGGCATCCCTGCACTTCTAAATGATGTTGGGGCGCTTTACCTAAAGCTCATTCGACAAGCTTTAGTTGAAGTGCTCCTGCTGCCATTTTGAAGCACGGGGACACCGATACACAAGACACTGCAGATGCTTTAATTAGAGTGGCACTCTAATTAAAGTGTCCCGTCCCCCAAGCACGTGTAAAAATGTTCCTAGTGCCTAAACTACTTTGGAAAATAGATCTCAAAAGGTTCTGAGGTATCTGAAAATACAGATAGGCACCCAATGGGATTTTCTAGTGTCTAGATTCCTTAGTCCTATACACACTTAAATGCACCTTTAGGTACTTAATTATCTATAAAATCCTGTGTCCTGGCAAGAGTGTACTTTTGAAATATTTTACTCTTGGTCCTCATGTGTGATAGGAGGAAATGTGCGGTTGAGGGATGGTCAAGCTCTGCTTTCCCCTTACATACATTTTGAAGGCATTTGGAATCAGCTTTCTCTGTCCTAAAAAGCATATTTATATAGGGCTCCTATATACTATGGTAATAATTTTAAAAATATGAAATTTGATGCACTTGATCTTATTCTTTTTTTTCCCCCTTAAATTAATCTTCAAGTGGCAACTTCTGTGTTAAAACTCTGAAGATTAACATCTGAGACCACTTCCTCACCTAGTTAACTACCACTTAGCTCCTAGCACCAGCCAAATCATACCCTTGTTGAAAATACGATTATGCTTAATGATATTTTTTCTGGTTATGCACCAGTCATGGTATTCGGGGCATCAAGTTCAGCTGTCTTGACAGACACTTCTCCAGGCTCTGCAGTGATAAACCAAAGTGAACATCTGCCAAAGTGAGACTGCTGGGCCTTCAGGCTTTGGATCAGTTGAATGAAACCAAGAATGAATTCTGTCCAGAGAAGTTTTCTTTGCTCCTTTTTTCAGACAGTCTCTCTTACATGCAAAGCAAACCCAGTAACTATGGATTTGAACAGGTATTTAAACCTCCAGCATTAGGATAGATTCAAAATAAAGCAAAACAGGCCAAACGTCTCTAATCTTAATTTTTCTTTAAATAGAAAGTTTGGCAGCATATGGCTGAGGGCCTTCTTTTTCACAGTGGCTGATGTAAATCAGGAGGAGCTTAGCAGAGTTAGGTTGGTCTTACATTGTGAGGTAGGGGCAAATCATAGAAAATGAGGGCTGGAAGGGACCTCAGGAAGTCGCGTCTAGTCCAACCCCCTACTCAAAACAGGAGCAGCCCCAACTACATCATCCCAGCCCAGGCTTTGTTGAGCCGGGTCTTAAAAATCTCCAGGATGGAGACTCCACCACTTCTCTGGGTAACCTGTTCCAAGCACTTCACCACCTTCCTAGTGAGAGAGGTTTTCCTAATATCCAACCTAAACCTCCCTTGCTGCAACTTGAGCCCATTGCTCCTTGTTCTGTCATCTATCACCACTGAGAACAGTCCAGCTCCATCCTCTTTGCAACCCCCCTGCAGGTAGTTAGAGGCTGCTATTAAATCCCCTCTCAGTCTTCTCTTCTGCAGACTAAGTAAACCCAGTTCCCTCAGCCTCCCCTCATAAGTCATGTTCCCCTGGCCTTCTAATCATTTTCGTTGCCCTCCACTAGACTCTCTCCAACGTGTCCACATCCTTTCTGTAGTGGGGGGCCCAAAACCAGACACAGGACTCCAGATGTGGCCTCACCGGTGCAGAATAGAGCAGAATAATTACTTCCCTCAATCTGCTGGCAATGCCCTTACTAATCCTAACATTTCTAAGGCAAGTGTGTAGCAGCCTTTGGTGCGGGTGCAGGAATGCATAATACATAGTTTCAAAATTAGCAAAAAGCCGAATGTACATTTCTCCAAAACTGACTCCCAGTCATTTGCCTATTGGAAAATGTCTCTACACGCTTTGTTGCAGTACAGTATATACGTGACTCACTTCATGGCAACAGCTTCCCACAAGCATCTGAGGGAGCAGCCTATTATGTAGGAGTGTCCTGCTATAGAGATTACGACATGTGGAGAGCTTCATTGTCTTCTGATTTACCTCTGTGCCTCCCTCTCTGAATAATGCAGTACAGTGACACTGCACAGCTTTGGGGTATGTGTGGACTTCCCGGCATGTAGCTGTTGCGTGTGGTTTGTGTTGGGTGTGGAGTTTGAGATGGCCCACTACTAAGATATCACCTTTGAAGTATATGATAAACCGGCATTTTCAGGTCCAGGATAACAAGGTTTGACTTCTACTAAGCCCATAGTTGGCTGGTGTTACAGAAGAGGCCTGGGCACAAGAAAATATTACACACATACTCGCATTGGTTTTGTTGATGTTCTTGTATTAAATTGAGATTAAAAAAATAAGAAATAAGAGAAACTATTAAAATTATTAGCCCCCCTGCACTGTTTTGGCGCTTTCCTGAGAGCACTTGCAGCCCCTTGCCACAAGAAACATCCACAGTGGGGGAATCCCAGCAGTCATGAATTTTGGGAAGGATCCAGGAAAGTATAAAAAGCCATAATTGTAGTAGACACAGTAGACATGTGCAATGATTAACTCTTCCTTCACACCTCCTCCCACCCTCATGTTCTCTGCATCCCTGCCTAACCCTTTCCTGCTGGCCGACTCGAGCTGTGCTGTCTCCCACAGACAGACTCTCCTTCCCAGCTCTTGGAATTGAGTCTTGGTTTCCTCCCATTCCTGCGTCTTTGATCTTCTTGCCAAGGGAGGCAACCCAGCCAGCGGACAGCACTGGGTTGGCTGAATGTCATGGTACTGCCTGATACTCCACTTCTGACTCAGTGCTGCAGCCAAGTCACCCCCTTTGAGGGCAGGTCCTAAATGCTAAGATCTTGCCTTAGTTTCTGTTTCCCTTCACATGGGCAAAGATGATCATTGGCTAACAGTTGCCATAGTATAGATGGGATGTTGCTTACCATCCCATTTTAAATGTGACCCCAACTCTGAGAAGGACACAGATAAAACATGCACCGTCTCATTCATCAGGTCATCTTCTTGTGGGCATCCAGGACCAGATCTTGTTACTTTAGCACATAAAACCACTCCCCATAACCCTGCAGAGCCGTGACAGCTCAGGGAAATAGAGCTGGGTTCTAGTCCCTCTTCTGATTAATCAATTATTCACTAGGTCTCAGGCAGTTAGAGCTATGCACACCAACAGAAGGAAATAACGTTTGCATGTGTTGCGGTGGTCCTGCTTTGAATACAGTGGGCTCTGCCTAGGGGTCTTCCTGGAAGGAACCGTGTAGATGCCTGTTCTGGAAGAGCAGTGGGGTAGACAGAGTTGTGAAGAGCCTTACACGTGGTAGGGAAAGTGAGTAAGACACATTACCTAAACCATAAAGAAACTTTGCAGGATGGCCCAGCTATAAATATATGGGGGACGAGATCTAGGTGGCTCTTCTAACTCCGTCACTGTTCTACTGAGCTGCCTTTGGCAAAATCCCCTTGTTTCACAGTGCTTCAGTTCAAAACTTGTATGAAGGAGTTTGTGGTGCTTTGGTACTGCAAGGACTATGTATGAAAAGAACAAAGGTTTATTTACCTTCTACGTGGTGGGGCAAACACGTGCTTTTAAGTGATCTTCTGCCCTATCGCTGTCTCGCTAGCAACTCTCAGCCTTTTTGTATAATTCCCATGTAAAGGTCTCTCTTTGTGGCAACCGTCCCTGCATGTGTGTTCTCAAACCAATAATGGAGATTCAGGGAGACAATGAAAAAACGAGAGGGTCTATATCCAATGAGTATTTCACAGTCAGCTAACATCCCTTTCTGTACGTTTCCTATCTGCCATCTTTTTTTAGATATAACTGAATATCTGTGTATAGATCGCAACCACAAAGACCTTGTGAGTATAGGAACAGGACGTTGCACCAGTTATCACTCAAATCTTTATCTGCTCTAAGTTAGAAAAGGTTTTGTCATGAACCCTGGTATGTTTTGCGGGTTGTACGGTGTCAGGAATGTTTCCTTGTTTTTTGTTGTCCTGATATGGTCTTGTTGGAAAGCCCATGTTGTGCTGTATCCGTGAATGTTGGATCTTCAAGGCTGCCATTAGTTTCACATGTGTTAGCTTTCTTTGAGACTCATATCCTAGGACTGGGGTGGAGACACTCTGACTCATTTTTTACTGAATCTACCAAAACCAGTGAATAGGCTTCATTTACTAAGACATTATTTACTACTGTCTCGAGCCTGATTTTGGACTTTGTGACCAGCTCTGTATGTCCTCGCTAAATCACTGCAGCCATCCAGTCGGTCTGAACTCCCTGAATCAGCTCTAAAAGTCTCTTTATAAGACAATTCTCTTTTGTATTAGAAATCAGTGAGTCTGGGAAGGCCCCATAGGTCTACACTTTTGTACAGTTCTTTTTACACCAAAGTTCACGGGGTATCTGGAGACTTGGTTTTGCTCATGAGTGGTACTTGGGACTGCCACAAAGTTCATGGAGTATTAGGAATCAGATGCAGGATTGAAGGAAGATCAGTCCCTTTTTTAGCCTCTAAATAGGTCTAAAGTAGTAATTGGCCATTTGGGATTTGGATGACTTGGAGGAGTTTGGCCTTTGGGTATAGTATTAGTTCCCAACCTCCAGTCCATTGGCTTGTGGGGCCATGTCACCTTGCCTGTGGGGCTGCCCCACTTGTCCAGACATTTGGGGGAAGGGGAGCAGTGGCAGCATGAGTTGCGATTTCTTCTAGAATCACAGCAGTTAAAGCTGCCGTCGCCCCCAATGCCAGATTTCTAGAACCACGGGGAGCCCTGCAGGCTGGACGATGTGGCTCCATACATTAGATGACACGGCCCCACATGCCATTGTGCATTTTAAAACAACTTACAAATCAGAATAGAGAGGTTGGTTCCTGTCTGCACATACAGTGTTATATCCAAGGTTGAAGTGGCTAAATCTTGAGATAACAAAATGGAGTGGTAATATTAAGTTAAAAATCATCATCACGTTCTTCCAGGGCCATTAGGATGAGACCTATAATGGGCTGTATGTATTTCTCCTGAGACTTTGATGTTCCTGCTACATTTGAATGCCTGCTGCAAGTTGCTGCATACTGTGCTGCAGTGGTGCTTTCTACCATACACATCTCTGCAGTGACCTTTGCAGAAAGAATTCGTAGGATTCATTGAGCTGTGCCTTACCCCCTACCCAGAGGCATGCAGCTCTTTTTTACTTTCCTTTTTTCTTTTCCTCTAAGGCAGAGGTTCCCAAACATTTTCTTATTGCGTACCCCCTTCCAGATTAACCACCTGCCTGTGGACCCCTACCAGCATGCATTTTATATTTTAAACCCTTAAGTGCCAATTATTATCATGAAAATTAAATCCACCATTACCCAATTTCTCCCACGTACCCCCCAGAGATGTCTTGTGTACCCCCGGGGTTATGCGTACCACAGTTGGGGAACTCCTGCTCTAAGGGAATACTGGATCTAGTAAACCTCCTCCACATTTGTATGGCTAGGTAATGAAGAAGTTGAGGATACGGCTGTCCCAGAAACAGAGATCTGAGAGTGACAGCAATAAAATGCAAGTGTTCTAGGTTTGTACACTTCACAGAACCATCTTTGTCACAGAAACATCCTAGCATCAGATGTTTGTGTCCACATCTGTCTTCCATGGATAGATTACTTACTCTGGCGCATCTCTTTTTCTTGCTGTGTTGTGTGTGTATGTGTATGTGTGTGTAATTTATTATTAAGAGATGCTCAGCTGCAAATATTCATTCCTGTTTTTATCACCAGAATCTACCACAGATTACCTCTCTACATGAGATGCTATAGCGCTGTACCAACAAGTTCCTGCGCAGTAGCTCATTTCTCCGGTGCGTAGTGTCTTGTGTAGATTCACCCACAGCGAGGTCGCATTGCCGGGCACGAACCTTGCCAGTGACACTACTGGCCAGTAGCTCATTAATACTGGGCAGTAGCATCTGAAAATAACCATGTGGCAATGGGACTGCGCAGCAACACCAGGTACTGTGCAGTCATTTAGTTCTTGGAAGCAAATACTAAATGACTGCGCAGTAACAACTGTGCAGTCGGCCGCTTGTGTAGACGTGGCCTGTATGTGCTTCAGCCCTGAGCTTGGAGATGTCAAATGAGGCAACGACTGAGTCTCATTGGCCTATTCTGTTCCCAGCCACTCTTCTGAGACCACCTCTGAAGCTGCCCATTACAACCAGTGGCACTGATTTTGTAATAGGAGTTGGACTGAAATAGCCCTTTCATTTAAGATAGACTGATCAGCAGCCCTCAGACAGTGATAATCTTGGGATCCTGCCCCTCGTTTGCATGCTGATTCCTAAATGCGTAGGCTTCCAGGCAGGAACCTCTGCTATGGGCCTTTGTGTGGCGGGTTATAAAAACACACATTTTCCTCTGTAGACTTGGCTGCAAGCAGTTCCTTTGTGTGTATCCACTACTTTCTTACTACTTAGTGCTTAGGGCTACCTTTCCTGGCTGCTTTAAGTTGTTGCATACTGTGCTGTCAGTCAGTAGGGTATTTTAGACCAAACAATGATGGTGTGGGAAGCAGCCCTGTTGAGATGACTAAATGCCATCAAGAAGAGAATAAGATCCACATCGGATGGCTAGTTGAGGAGGAGGAACAGGAAGGTTGGGATGAGTCCAATTGGAGGTTTTTCCTTTCTCTGGCACTTCGTTTGCCCTTTGTTCCTCACATGTGTGCATCATTTAATTTCTCGCCTTGCAAATTTGATGGAATGTGATCACAAAAGAGTTGTTGCTTTGGAAAGCCGTGCTTTTTAAACAGTGTCTCATTTCCCCAAGGCTTTTCTTCAGCATCTTTCTAACTGATCACCCCTTATCCTAGCCTTCAGGGCAGAAACTGTTGTCAGTGTGGTCAGTATAATTACCAATGGTATCATAATAGTTTTCATTCATCTATACCTTTCATTTAGGGCTCTTACGGTGTTCTGCCAAGCAGCAAAGTATTATCCCCAGTCAGTCATTAAGGGGCTAAGTCACTTTGTTGTCTGAGAGCAAGTCGGCAACCTGTCCCAGGATGAGACTAGGTACAGAACCCAGGTCCCCTGTTCTCAGCAACAAAGAGTACTGCTTCCACGATCGGTGATCTTTAGTAATGTACCAACCATTCTTACTCAACCTCAAGGTCTCTGGGGCAGTAGGAGCTGGCAGAGGGATAGAAGTATTTCAGGGGTTCAGGAATATACTTCTCTTACTATGTCATCTTGTATGTTTTAGTCCTTTTCTCTTTAATAGCAAGGTCCATCCTAAAACCATACAATTGGGGTGCATTTCATTCCTCGGTTGTCCAACTGGTGGCCTGTGAGTTCTTACCATGCAGCCCACAGATGCTTCTTTTGCTGCCGCATGGTGGGGGGGAATCTGGGGGTCTGCGCGCCACCTGTGCAGCCCGTGTGGTGGGTGACAGGGGGAACCACATGCTTCTGGCAGAGCCTGCATGGGCAAGGGGAGGTGGAGGAGCTGCATGCCACTGGCAGGGAGTGGGAGACTGCACCACTAGTGTGGGTGGGAAGCTGCGTGCCACTAGCACAGCCCACGTGGCAGGGGGGGGGGGCTACCCCCACCGTGTGCAGCCTAGTGGCTGTACGCTGGCACTACCTGCAGCTCCCAGCCATGCCAAAGTCAGACAGTCCCGACTTAATCTCTTAAGGTGGCATTTATGTAATGCATAGCACCTGTGTGCTAAATTTCCTGGCACTCAGGACTGTCCTTTAGCAACTATTCACCCAGTGGTTGCCATATGATATCAATTGGTGTTCAGAGCCAGATCCTACTTTTATAGCGGTGGAATAGGTCTCATTCAAGGACCGCAATCAGTCCCATCAGAAGACTGAAGTGACAGACCTTCTCACTGATCCTACTTGAGCTTCTTCGTGGACACAAGTAAGGTGTGTGTGGCCAGGAAGAAAATGCAGTCATGTCTGTACCAGAACACAAAGCAATTTCTCTCCTCATT
>NW_005842018.1:2415091-2427214 GCF_000455745.1 Alligator sinensis | reverse complement strand
AGAGAGAGAGAGAGAGAGAGAGAGAGAGAGAGAGAGAGGTCTATATATCTATATTGATATAGATAGATAGATAGATATCCATATTTATATCTCAAGTTGGATGTGACTGCAGATGAACAAACATTAGTGATTCCCATTGGTTACAGTGACCTCTGCTGGAAAGTACAGAGCCGGTTCATATGGGTTTCATTGACAAAGCCTGCAAAAGGGCGTACTTTCCTGCTTTATTCAGCCTTGCTGAAGCCACATGTTTTATGAACATCTTTATTAAGAATTCCTCTTGAAGATTTCATAACTCAGAATGTAGGCGTTCTAGTTATCTCCCATCCTGCCAGTAAAAAGCAAAACGAACTATTTTGGGAATGGTTTTTTTACCCCTCCTATAAGCTTAAAAAAGCTGCATATAACCATAGGGCTTGATTGTCAGAGGTATTGAGCTACTGACTTTGGGATGAGTTGTGGGCAGTCATTGCTTCCAAATATCAGGCTGTTACTGTCCTGAGTTGCTTGAGGCAAAACGGAAGAAGAGTTTCCTTTTTGACTTGGCAGGACCGCACCAGTTACATGGTGACTGGATGCTCTGTTGCTGATTAGCCATAGCTGCAAAATGGCCGAGTTCTCAAACCATCTTGGGGCTAACTCTTTCTAGACAAATATATTTTCAAATGTTAATTAGTCCAGTTCAGAATGTAAATGACCTCGGGATAGCGAGCGCTAGACCAGCCGCATCATTGGCTGAGCCGATCAGCTGCTGCCTGCTTCACTTTTTAATCAGGAGAAAAAAAGAGCTGATGAGGAGTCTTTACTGTTATCAGGGATGGGGGCATCTTCTGGGTCCCTTGTCAAGAAAGATATTGCCGAGGTGAGAATGGAGAAAAGCTTCCTTTCTTCTTGCTCTTATTTGGCTCTTGTTTTTTAATCCTGTTCCCTCCTTTTCCCTAGCCACGATTTAGGTTCTTGTGCTCTTGTTTCAGTTTTTTCTGCCTTCTCCTTTTTGTTTCCCTTTCATTCTGTATTCTCTTTTCCTCCTTTCCCTATTTCTTCCTCTGACTTCAGGTGCTTGCTTTTGCTTACTGACGCCATATAGAGACCAATCGATGGCATACTGGGGGCCCCAGAAAGCCATCATGGTATAATTAAATCCTTACTCTTCAGGTTGTTCAAATCCTCCCCATTTTCAGCACAACCTGCAGGCTGACAATGTTTTCTAGAGCTGTGAGTTCCTGAGACAGGTAGTAAGATCTGAAAAATATGTTTGGCTGCTAGGCTCTTACATATTTTAAACATTGGTAGTAAAGAGGGCTTACAGGAGCTGCATGCATTTGTAATGTGCCTGACAGCTTGCAAAGAAAGAATTTGGTTTGCTATTTTTTAGTTGGTCTAATAAAAGGTATCACCTCTGAACCAAGAGTTTGAGGGTTTTGTATTTCTTTTTGTCTCAAACCAACATGGTTACAAAAAAGATCCCTGAAACTTGGAAGATAACTGTGCTGTTGGCACTTGCTAAGGAGCACTTGGAGTTGAGAGTGGGGGAGCTGAGGCTGGTGCCTTTCCCTGAATGAGTGTATAAGTCCAAATAAATAACCAGGCATCAGAATGGGTGGGAAAATGCTGTATTCAGGACTAGGGGGCTCTGTGGCTGCCTTAAAAGCTGGGGAGCTCTGGGCTTATGGTGGCATCAGCTCTTTTCTTGATTTCATTTTTAATTTTTAAAGCATTCTTACTCCACCATCTCTCCTGATGCTTGCCCTCCACTTCTGCTAAGTCATTTGCTCTGCAGGTAGCTGCTGAAGACAGTTATGGAGAAGAAGCGCTCTATCTGTCTGTGTGCTGACACAGACAGCATTGCTATAGGGTCAGGAAGTATTGCTTCAAGAATTTACAAAGATAGGGATATGGTCTTAAGCTTCCTTTGTGGCACATGTGGAAAGCATTGGCCCATGATCCCAAGCATGGTGTCCTGTCACCGCAGCAGCCCTTCTGAGACCTTCCTTCCTCTGCTCTCTTGTGTTTCTCTGCAGCTATACCAGCCTTTGTCATATATGTAGTTGTCCTTGTCTTGCAGGTTTGTCTCCCCTACTTTTTCAGGTGCATCTGGTCATCCCAATCATTGCAATGGGTGACTGGTGAGATAGGAAAGTCACCGCTCAGGCATCCTCAGCCAGTCTCTGATGGAACAGAAACCTCCAAAAGCTTGGACTCTCCAGCTGGGCTCACACCCTGCTGAGCCCTCCTTTACCCCTCTAGGCACCCAAATCTCACTGCATACCTACACTCCCGCTGGACTCCCCCCACCCACAATCTCTCTTGGTCACAACTGCCATCACACTCCTCTTCATCCCTACCACCCCTGCCATCCTGCTCAGATGCAAACACCATCCGGTCTTTCTCACTAACTAGAACCCTGCGAGGAGTACCACGCTGGGGACGGGAGGAGGGATCCTGAGGGGGATAATTTTGGGTCCTGGGAGGAATGTCCGCAACACACGGACAGTTGGGGTTGGGGGAAGATTTGCTTCAGTCGCTTACAACACCTCTACCAAAGGTGACCAGCCCCTCTGGATCTGACGGTGCTCATCTGTATGTCACCTACTGGCTGTACCATTAGTTCAGGCTCCATCATCTGCTGCAATGTATAACCCAGGAAAGCATCACTTCAATAACTTATCTCTTTGCCTCACCTTTGCAATTCCCTCCTGCCTCTGAATGCTGCACAACTGCACTGCTTAGCCTGCCTTCAGCTCTGCCCCTTCCCTCCCTGTGTCTGACTTGTTGTGGGTTCGAATCCCCTAGGAACAAAGTCACCTAGTACAGGTTCCTAGAGTACACCTTGATTGGATATGCTGGGAGGCGAGCTGAGCAACATTACCAGGAGTAGATAACAGACAGGATCATTTTAAGAGAGAGGCTAGCTTAAATAGTGGAAGATCAATAATGGCTTATACCTATGAAGGGTAGAGATTAGCAGGAATCGGATAATGAACCTAGAAGTCAGTTGACTCCCTCAGCCCCACCTGAATAGAAATATGTCCATTATTGTCAGACGGTTTGTTTTAAACTTTGTGAAGTGGGAATCAAAGGGGAGTGTGACTGCTCCACCAACCCACCCTTGAACCACCCCTCTGTACTCCACTGTGATTAGAGACGGGGGAAAGAGATGGTGAATTTTCTTCTGGCATCTTTCTCCTGTTTGCTGAGTATTTCTGGGCAACAACTCTGAGCTAGTGTGTTCCTGAGCAAGCCTCAGTTTATCTATGTTTCAGATGGTTTCTAATACTTTGCTATCTCAAAGGGGAGTTAGGATTAGCTAGTGTTTGAAAAGCATCTGGAGAGCCTGTGAGAGAAGTCTTCTTACAAAAGCCAAGAGTCAATATAGTTATTACAGTGTTATGCTGTGGGATTAATGCATGTTTCAGTTATGATGAGTAGAAAGAAGGAGGTTTGAATTAAAATTACCTTCTCGAACATGATGATGTCAGGAGTTATTGTGCTTGTGTGCATGCATGTACATGGGGGGTGGGGGGGTAGAGATGTGTTAGTGATACAGACTGTGCTACTGAAGTCAGTATTTCCTTTCAGGATCCAACCAATGATATCTGAAATACCATATTCATTTTCTGTGATTAAAACAAGGAAACACATGTCCCCACCCTAACTGTAACCCTTTGACAGTTCTAGTATTAACTGGCAAATGCTGCCTTTCTCAAGGTAACCAGGCTCAAGACTTCCATTCTTGCACACAGGAAGGAAGACTTCCAAGCTTCAATTCTTGTTATGTGCGATATGAGCCACACTGAGTGGAAGCAAGCTGCCTTTTTACCCGTTTCTTGCTGCCAAGATTATGATGCTAGAGCTCTCATGCCATTTCTCTGGATGATTTGCTTGAACATGTTGGAATGTTTCAGATATTCCCATAGAGAAGACAACACGTAGTCCTTTATGTATTGCTGCGACATCCTACAGCTTGTTAAATTTGCATTGACGCATCACTGATGCAAAATTTCTTGAGTAAGAAGGTTCCCGATAAATGCAGCTTTTTATTGCTGAATAACAATCTTACTCTCGCTGGCAGCTTTCCATTGACCTCTGAGGAAAATGGACCTACCCCATATGCATCCCAGCCTACAAGATGCTGAGTACCCTCCACTCTCATCAGCTTCAGTGGGAGTACAGGGTGCTTAGCGCTGGTCAAAATTGGGCCCTTGAGACTGAGGTAGATCACCATATTTACTCGAATCCAACGTGAGGTATGTGGGCAGGGGGCAGAGACTCATCTAGGATTCAAGTGCCAGCCCAGGCTTAGTTCCAACTTTGGCTCCAGGGCTGAAGCCAGAGTTGAGCCTCCACCTGCCCTGGGCTGGATTGGCTCATTTGGTGGGGGAGAGGGCATGTGGCTGGGGGAGCTTCAAGGAAACCACAGAATGGTTTCCCCTACACCCTGCTCCCCCCCACTCCCCTATACCCTGATCCCCCCTGCAGCCTGCCCACCCCATACCAGCTGCCCCTTTTGCTCCGGCTCTGGTCCCTCCAGCCCTGACCTGACCTGGCCACAAACTGCTGCTGCTGTTTCTTCCTAGCTGGGCAGGGCTGGGGCTCCCACTGCTGCTGAGTGCCCGAGTGCTGAAACAGAGCTGTAGCAGAAGGTAAGGGGCATGGGTGGGTGAGGAGTAGAGGGGCAGGCACAGGCACAGGGAGGCAAAGGGTGGAGGTGGGACAGGCTGCAGGGAGGGTAGGAGGGGTAGGCAGCAGGCTGCAGGGGCGAGTAGGAGGAGGTTGGGCAAAGCAGGGAGTCAAGGGCAGACAGGCATGGAGGGGCAGGTGGCAGGGGGCCATGCAGCAGGAGGTACATGGCAGGGGGCAGGCAGGGGAGCAAGGCAGAGGATTTCCCTGGAGTTCCATGGCAGTGGGGAGAACAAATGTAAGATGACCTTCCCCAAATTGGCTTCTGTACCTGGAAAATTATAACACATCTATAATTTTCCAGGTATAGCATCTCAATTATTGATGGGGAGGGGTGTCTTATATTCAGAGTTATCTTGGATTCTGGTCAATACGGTGTATCTCAGTATATAGAGAGTGTTTTGGATTCACTGTTGATATCACCCACGAAAATCCTTGCCTCTTGCATGAATATCCTTGGCAATTTTTCATGAATTGTATGTTCCAGTTGCCATTTGCTGTTGCACTCGAAGCACTATAGTTTGCATAAATAATATTATACCCCTTCTAGTTAAACAGTTAGCCTGCTTTAGGCTTAAAACAAGTTAACTGTGCTTTTGAAAGCATTTGGAACTGTTTAAGCAAAACTCCCAAAGGGGATTTGCTCTGAGCAGTTAATTAGATTGTGTTAGCGGAAGTGATTCTTCTCTCAAAATTAACGCTCTGAGCAACAAGGGGCCTAGAGGTTCTCAGTAGCAGCGACCTGCTCCTGCATCCAGATAGCTGAGCTGCTCTAATTTAAATGGTAAGGATGCTGCTGTGTGAGGCTGGTGACAGTTCTTGGGAATCATGGCCTGAATTATGTCTAATTCCATGTTATGAGGGGATAATTCATTACAAATGTACACGGGTGGGGGCTTTGGGTGGAAGACACTGTTGAAACAAAGTATTTTATGATTGTCGCTGCTGTGAGAAGAGGATGTTGTGTTGGCAAAGAATGAGTGGAACTGCTCTGAACGTGGGGATGTCCAGCCATTGCAGCACGTGTACATATTCCAGTCCTTGTGTTTTTTGGCTATTAAATGTTGCTTTGGTAACTCTACAGTATGCCAGTCCTTGCACTCTGATTTGATACTGCTCTGGGATCTCAATAGCAAAACATCACCTTCTCTTTTTATTTTATTCATACAAGAAAGAGGAACAGTCTCTTAATGGTCTAAAAGGATTTAAAGATTTCAGCATAATATCAGGTGGAGGGAGTTTCCTGCTAGGTAAGTAATAGCTGTATCCTACACTAACAAGCACCTGTGAGCGCTGACACAGAGCTGGATTCTCTACTTGCTTTGTAAAATAGTTCCAAGTTGCATCTAAGTAAAAATAGCTTTCTTTTGGCAGCTGCTAAGCATCACCATTTCATTTGGTACTGATCTTGTGGCGGTGTTTGTTTTTCAGAATCAAGCATGAAAATATTGTTGCTTTGGAAGATATATATGAGAGTCCAAACCACTTATATCTGGTTATGCAACTGTAAGTAGTCAAGTTAATTAAGTTTATTTATTTAACCATCCTGTCAAAATTATCCATGGCTCTTGTTATAGGGGTTTTTTTGTTTCTTTTAAACCAAAAAAGATGGAATAGACCAGACGTATTTATTTCATTTACTTTCCCTGAAAACTAGGTGGAATGATGCCTAAAAAACTGCGGGCCAGATTTCCCTCATACGCTTTCTGAAATTGTTAAATAGTGTATTCTGTAAATAGCCTCATTCAAATTTGTGCGATGGTTTACAGAGTACAGTACTAACTGGCTTGCATAAAGGGATCAACATTTGGCATGCGCTTCCTCCTTCCCCTCTCTCTCATATGTATATACACACCACATACTTCATTTATATCATGCAGACTTTGTTTTTATGGGTTGCATGGTCTTTATCTCTTGTTTCAGAAGGAACGAAAAACGGAAGACAAAAATAAACTAATCTTGGTTGATTCACAGACACCTAAACTGTGCAATGTGATACATATGAGAGAGAGAGAATCAAATTGCCACAGTTTAGTTGTCTGTGAATCAACCAAGATTAGATTGTTTTTTGGTCTTCCCTCTTTGGTTCTTTCTGAAACAAAAGAGAGAGCCTACGCAGCCTAAAAACGAAGCCTGTGTAGTATAAATGAAGTGTGTGTTTTGTACTGACAAACAGAAGGTCAAAGATGATGAACATGCAAGTTTGCATTTAAATATGGAAATTAGATTGTACCCACTAGCCAGTTATGAAGAAAACTTCTTCCTTGTCTAAGTATTACTGACAGAGTTGATAAGGGCTCTACACTGAATACCTGTCCAAATTTGAGCCAACGAGAGAGTCATCCATCATCGCTGGCACATCAGCTCACCCTAACGGTAGCCCTCTGAATAGCATTTCTCTCGAAACAAAAGTGTGCATCCATAGCTCGTCTACATCAGAAACTTGTTATGTGAATGCTGGTGGCTCGGTGGAACATCTCATCTCCCCCGTGCTTACCGTGTCTCACTGGCAGTGCAGATCTCTGTTGCATTCATTTTCTGTAGTGAACTTCTCTGAAGTCACGTTCACAGGAGAGTTCCTTCCCCTCTCCCGTTTGTCACAACTGTAGCCTTCCTTCTCCCCTCTTTTTCCCTTCTGCTACACTTTAATAAGCGAGACATTTCACATCAGAGGCCAGGAGGATTGCTTCGGTGTCACCAGGTGATCTCTTCAGTCAGAGTATTGAAAGGGGTCAGTCTGGGAGACATACAGAAGATACATATTCAAGGGGTTTTCTTTCTGGAATCCAATTTAAAATCCCTGACTTGAAATCAAACTTTCTTCTTACTCATGTAATACTATAAATCTCCTGTTGTCAGTCAGCGGGATCATTCTGGTGCCAGATACATATAATGGAATTATTTGTTACAGAAACACCCTGGGTCCCACTGCGTTCGGTGCTATATAAACAATTAATAAAGTGAAGAAAGTGCTATAAAGCAAGCTGTACTGGAACATGAGAGTCTTACAAATTCCAACAAATGAAGTAAATTCCATTAAACACAGATTTTATGATTTGTTAGCGGGGAACTCCTGCTTTTGTTCAACTCTACCAAAATCTCGGTATTCTGATGGTGGTGTTATTTATTACAAATGTGCCACTTTTTCCAAATTCTGTCGTGTCCGAATTTCTAGCTCAAATTTGTATTGGGTCTTGAATCTAAAATTCTGAGCAAAACCAAAATCTGTAGTTCTGAATCTGTGGTTTTAAGAATCATTCATAGTAAAATCCCAATTTATTGTTCTGAACCTTTGTCTTTAAGAAAATATGATGCTTACCGCTACTTTGGTAATACTGAGATTCTCTTGTTTTCCATTTTGATTACTGGTAACAACCTGAAGGACTGTTTGGGCTCAAATTAAAAGGAAGAAGATGGAGTTTGAATGTCACGGGAGTCTTCCTAGCTGTTAGATCAGAGGGCGTAGTAGAAGCCCCTCCTTTTTTCAGAAAGGTTTGGACAGAGCACTAGAAATACGTGAACCCAGAAATATTTCCTGATCTCAGGGGAATAAAGGATTTCTCCATCAATTAATTCTAGGATATTTAGGTGTTTCAAGGTGTTTCTGTGTTCAGTTGTAATTTGATTTGCTTGGGGATTATTTATTATTATCAGTTTCTCCTCCTTCCTGCTTCACCTCCTCTTGCTGTAGCTATTTTTCCCTTCATTCATTTTTAAATAGTTGATTTGAAATATTTGATTCCAAAGGCCAAGGACTTCACCTGACATGAATAGACACAGCTTCGCTGAAGTCTTGGCAGTGAAGGGCCGTAGAAGTCATTGGAGCTGAACCCATTTATATCAAGAGCGTCCAGCACTAAATATTGTGGCAGTCGAATGAAATGAGGAACCTGCTATGAATTGTCATGAATAACACCGAGATGTTTTGTGTACAAAATGCATTGTACTTAAGGTCCATCAAATGGGCTTGGTTCTGTAGATCATCCCTTTTAAAGTGAAGGGAAACATCCTAGCAAAATGGCTACAGTTTTTTATTGCTCAGGTGCTTGTCACTCAACAGGCAAGGCCTGATTGTACTGCATTCAGCATGGGCACTAGTAATGACATAGTCTTTGTACTGCACTCCCCAAGGAGAAGAAGGTCCAATCAATGGTATCAACCCCAGCTGGGCGGGAGGAGGTGGCTGAAGACCCATCCCTGCCGTGCGTGGTGGATAGTCTGAGCTGTCTAAAGGCTGTTTCAGCCTGTGCACGCTCCCCTCCCTCCGACACGTATTCTGAAATGCCCTTAATGTCTCGGAGTTAGGGCTAGATCTTCACAAAGTTCTTTAGAATTAAAATCAATTTAACATGCCCAATTTCCTGCATGCCATCTACGAGGATTTATGCATGGATAATTTCTTGTTTCCTAGGAAACATCAACTTGTTGATACAACAGCTTAAAAACTACATGGCACTAGCACCTCTTCAGTTCCAGCTCAGTCTGATATACTATTATATTTCTTGTGGTTTTTTAGCTTCCAATTTTCATTTATTTCTCCCGAACAAATCAATGCTTGAGTTACCTCTATTTAAAACCTGCCTTTGGTCTGGATGAGCAGTGCATGACTTCAGCAGTGCTCTGGGAAATGGGATTCTTATTAAAATAGAATTGGAGGTGGCATTGGAGTCACTGAGAGCTTATAGACAGAAAGGTCTGTTTTCTGTTAATGAGAAGCAGGATAAAACATCCCCCAAATTTGAGGGAATTCAGAAGCTGAATCTGGTTCAGTTTTTGATGGCTGTGCTTTATTTCTGTCGCAGACTCCAAATCTGAACACTCCCAGCCTTTGTGGTTGTTGAAATCTAGAGCAAAAATTTGCCTCTTGGATCCATCTCTGCTTTTGCTGCAACCGACACTGAATGTTGCATGTAGAAAAGAATTTTCCCTTTTACAAAAGAAAAAAAAAAGGAAAAAATACCTTTGTGCTTGAACTATTTTATAAAGAGTGTACATTGTGTTACAAGCTGCAAATTGACTGTTGAATTGCAACACACAAGGTGCTTTAAAACCCTGGGAATAAGTTGTTTGAAAGGCTGTTGAGGTTCAGAGAGTTGCTTATAATTGTGACAAGGTATGAAAGCAAGTTTTGTTTACTGGGGGTGGGGGGGGTGTCATTGTGACATATATTCATTGTGTGGGGTTTTTTCCCAAATAATACCAATGGAAACTCCCAAAGGAGAATGAGTTGAGTATCAAATCTGTTGCATACAAAAACTGCATTACAATTTAAGGTTGCAAAGCCAAGCAGTCGGTAGTTAAGAAATGTCAGAAGTAAAGATTGCCTTTGAAACCTTAATTCACCCCCTAGTGTGAATATGTATTAGGGCAGTCTTTCATTATGCGATCATATCCTGTACTATTTTTCAATAGGACCTTTGCCCGTGAACTGGGTTATTTTAAAGGTTTACAACATGGCCAGATTTAGGCAGATTTCCATAGGGATGGTACAAGGTACAGCTCTAGAACTGAGGCCACCCTTCTGCCCGATGCCACAGAAGAGAGGCAGAATTTTTCAGAGTAAAAATTACTAGTGTGTATATATACAAAATGGTTGAGACACTTTAGCTGCTATCTTCAAAAAGAATTCAGCCTGAGGCAAATACCCAGCTACCTGAAAAATTTCTGCCCAAGTCGTTACAGGTTTGGCAAAATCATAAGCCACTGAAACCAGGGTCTTATAATAGGGAGTGTTGGGCAATAACATAAAATATGGTTCTGAGATGGCAGCTGCTACTGCTTCCTCTATGAACATTTTAAGACATTACTAAAGAAGAAATATACGCCAGAAAGGCACCATGGAGTGTTCAGGATTGATTTCACCAGCATTATTGTAATTTCATGCTTCCTTTGTCAATACAAATGATGTGCAACCCACTGCCCCGTTCCTAATGGTGATGTCATGTAATAACATTAAGATCTGCAGCAACTAGTTACCTGCTGCGAATGAAGACAAATGATAAAATACTTGGAGGGTTTTGTTTCTTTTGTTTGCTGAGTGAGCGGTGTCCCAAGAGGATACTGGAGATGATTGGGGAAAATAAATTACTTCCAAATAAATGTTTTATCAAACTTTTTGGTTTGGTTTGAGCATAGGATTGCTTGCAACTAAGCATAGCCAGTGCCCTATTCAGTAATCATTGGAGGTTCATTTCCCAATAGATTCCATGCCACATTTTCTTGGATGTAGTAATAATTGCCCCTTATCCTGGTACCCTGTTGTGGTTATACTGACTAGTACCAACTTTTTAATGGTGGTTTTTCAGGGCCTTCATTGCCTCTTAATAGAACTGGCTAATTACCAAGACTGAAAATATCCTTAGCACCCTGCCACTTACCCTGCCTCCTGGGCCAGACCGTGGGGCTCCTCGTGGGCCAGATCTACATGTGGCAGAGGTGGCAAGGTGAGTAACAGGTGTGTCAGCCAGTGGAGTTAGCACAACCATTGCCCCCACCTCCCCAATAGACATCAGCAGCAAGCCCTGGCCCTGCTTGCCCTGCCCTCCAAATTCTTGAGCCCTAAGTTTACATACCTGGTTGATATTGCTCATGTCCTTTATTTAGGCTAGGGCAGGGGTGGGCATAATGCATCCCAGGGGGCAGGTGCGGCCTGCCAAGCCGTTCTATTCAGCCTGTGGGGCCCCTAAAAAATTTAGAAAATTAATATTTATCTGCCCCTGGTTGCCTGTTATGTGGCCCTTGATGGCTTGCCAAAACTCAGTAAGCTGCCCTCCACCAAAAATAATTGCCCGCCCCTGGGCTAGGGAATCCTGTATTAATTTGGAGCCCATGTAGATATGCACCTTCTTCATATTATGGCACTAGAAAAAGCCAGTTAAAGAGCAGAAGGGAATGCTGTTTCTGAACATGACCTCCATTTGCCTTGCTTGCCACTAGTGATCTCTGCAAGTAGTGTAAAGATACACATGGGTACCCAGCGCACAGTGGAAATAGCGATTTCTGGTTGCTGCTGCGATCATGAACACAAGGCTCCAGCAGCAAATGATTTTCTTTCCCATCCCCATTCCCCTAAGTTGGCGACTAGGACGCCACCCCTATAGGTTGCCCCTACCACCTCCCCCTCGTTCTGCCACTGATCCCTATTGGTTGCCACTAGTCGGTTACCCCTATCGCCTCCCCCTAGTTATGCCACTGATCCCCACTGACTTCAGCCAGAATACTTCCATGTAGGAGGAGCAGGATTTGGCCTACCATGTATATTGAAATCTGCTGGAGTTTTGTGACTGTCTTCAGTGGGACCAGGATTGTCCGCATTATCTAGTAGTGTTGGGCCTAGATTTGAGTTGCCTTAAATTACTCTGAATTTGGTGGGGAATTTCCTCTAAATTTCAAAGTTTCTTTGTTTTGTTTTAAAAAGTCTGAACAGAAGCTTCAAAAGCCAAA
>NW_005842018.1:2402464-2415081 GCF_000455745.1 Alligator sinensis | reverse complement strand
AGGCACCTATGTTTTTTTCCTGCATGGAGCCTGGTTGTTGGAACGTGGGCCTGATCCCTCCACCCTTATGGACACAAGCCTTCCACATTTGCCTACTCCTCTTCAAGAGTGAGGGTTATATATTGGGACCCGCACAGCACTTGGCAAGGGATTGAACAGTGTCTTGAACACCTGCATTTGAGTTTGCATGGAAATTTTTCTTGTCCAAATTAGCCCATGATCCAAAAAGAAAACTCATTACTGTCAGTGTCCCTAAGGGTCTGAGCCAGTGAAGTGGGTCAAGGACAGTCAGGACCCAGGTAAAAGGTGCTCTGTACTTTTTAGAACAGGGGACCTTGTGCTAAAAAAACTAAATAAAAAAGTGTGTGAACTGGAGCTTGATTCTGAGAATTTGCCCTTAAATATCTGTTTGAAGAAAATGAAAATGACCACAGCAATATATGGCAGCTCTGCACAATACACTTTATGGCCTGCTGCCAGAGTTGCTGATACTGTAAAGGAGGGCTGTTTTATCCAGGTCCCTCATTAGGCCATGCCTTAGCTTCCCTACTGGCGATGTCTTCCCCAGGCTGATAGGGTGATGTGAGGCTTTGGGAAAGGCTCTAACTCCAATCTCTGGAGATGTAATGAGCCATCTTAAGTGCTCTGTTATCATGTCCTGACACATCAGCATTGGGAACTACCGATTTTTGCCAGATCCCTTAATTGCATTATTCTTAATTATTCTAATAATCAAATGATTATAATGTTGTTCTTATTATATTCTAAATAGCATTGACTCCATTTGCCATAGTAACAGAGTTAAAGAATTAAAAAGTTGACTCTTCATCTTATCCAAGCACATGCAAATTTAGCTGTAACCTTGTAAAAGGTTTGGAGAGTAGCTGAAAAAGACACTTAATGTACCTGCAGTAAAATCCATAGACATTTTTATTACTGTTGAAGATTAAACGAACCTTAGTTTTGTTACTTCACCTATAAGCATCCGGCAACTGAGTGCTAAGTAAGTGAAGAGTAGAAAGCAAAGCATTAAGCACTGGGTAAGCACTGAGTTTTATTTATTTTTTAAATAACCACTGCATGAGTGCACTCTGAGAGCAGTGGAGCGTGTGCTGTTTTAAAAAGTGACATTTAAATTAAAATATTCAGCCTCGAAGAAAAACAGCAATCGATTGAGGGAAGTGCCTCATTTCCCAGTTTCCTTAAGTAGTCTAGCAAGGGCACGTTATGTTATGAAACGCTGATACACACAGTATGCAGGGATCGCATCAGGATGCTAATTAAACCAAAGCATAGATTTACTATACAGGAGGCCTTATATAGGTTCATTTGTATGCATATTTTTTTCTGTGACCGAAACGCGTTTTGCATAGAGACATAATTAAATGACTTTTGCACTCTTCTAGGTCTTTCCTAATGATATTTCAATGGCTGACTATGCGTCAGATTGTGTATTTTAGCAGCAGAAATGGCAGTTGTCCAGACATCCAGAAAATACAATCGCACATCATCTTCTGAACAGAGTTTGGCTCCTTCTAATCTTTTGTATTGTCTTAGACAAGCATGTTTAATCTTCCTTTAATAATCATAAAAAAATGAGAACAGTACAGGGGCCCTGCAGGGTATGTGATCCATTAAATATTGGAAAGGCAGGGCCTCTCTAATGCTGAAGGTTAGCTGGTTTCATTGTACAGGACAGGAGAGGGGGAAGGGCTTTATGGGGCGGGGGGGGAGGGGGCAGTGATGGTGCCCCTCACTCCCAACCCATAGCCCTCTACCCCACTAGCCCTGCTGGAGTGCCATTGGCCCCTCACTCCTGACCCGCAGCCCCCTGCGCCCCCTCCAGCCCTGCTGCCCACATAGCTTGCACACATATACACACTCTCTCTGTCTCTGTGTCTCTGTCTTTCTTACCTGCAAGTAGCTTGCCAGGGCCCATGCACAGAGCATGTGATCCCCTGACAGCCAGTCGCTTTGCCCTGCTGCTCCCAGCTCCAAGCAGCCAAGCTGGAAGTACCTGGGAAAAGCAGAGGCAAAGCAAAAACCCAGACATTTGCTTGCATTTTAAAAACCCTCCCGGACAGGAGGACAGGGGGCCAAAAAAGAGGACATGTCCAGGAAAACTCGGACATATGGTAACCCTAGCCTTAACCACTAAGGTGGTAGCTGAACAGGGGTTTCAAGGATTCTGGTTTGACAGTGCTTGGGTACCTAATCCCTTTGGCAGATAAAGCTTTAAGAATGGCCAGGAAATTTTTGGTGGTGCAGGGGTCTCCCACAGCTGAAAACAGTACCCTAACCATGGGGCAATCCTTCCTTTTCTGTGCTTCTTGAGGGAAAAAGACTTATGTGGTGCTGCTGAGATGAAGTGCTGCTGCTGATGAAGTGTTTTTTAATTTTTATTTTTTTACAAGCTACAACTGCTTTTCATAAGAATCAGTACTAGACTTTGCAGAATTGAGCATTGTTGTTTAATAAGAAATGGGCCCAAATTGCAAATATGGGATATTAGATTTTGAAGCCTGTCACACCATTCAGGGGTGTAGATAATATAGAGGTTAGGTGAATAGTATCTAATGTAATCAGGACATCATCATTGTATCTGTTTCCTTTAGAAATAAAAAGAAAAAAAACCATTGTGGCTTATTATGTTCTACAAAGGCTGAGTGACACGACGGTGATTCTATCTTTGAGATCGCCATCTAAGCTAAAACAGTTAATTGCACTATAGTTCAATAGTTGCCCATCAGAGCTGTGTGAGTGATTGGCTTCATAATGAACCAGTCCCCTGGCACTATCTCTGGTAAATGAGCAATAGTGGTTTTTTCAGGAGCATTTCCTGAATATTTTTGCATTGAAAAGAAAAATGATTAAGTCAACTGGGTTATGCTCCAAAGTACTTGTTAGAAAGATGTTCCTCTTCTTTTCTGTACCAAGAGCTTGTAGGCAGAGTGGAATAGATCAAAGTCTAAGAAGTGATCAGTAATGAATAGGCAGGTGTTTTAGTAATGCATAAATAGGCACAGCAGAGTGGTTCCCAAGATGAATTTTAGACATATCCAGATAATCCCCTACTTGTAACTGTAAGGAGTAGATAACATTTGAAGTGTGAGATATGTACTTATTAGATGCATCTAACCAAGCCTGATACTTGGGAAGTTTGGTTTTCCTCCTATGTCAGGCCATTCCAGGACAACTTTGACTACAGAGGTATCATAACTCCCTTCACCCCTGGTAAATGTTCGGTCTGATCATTTGCTTGTGTGGCACCCTCTTCTGAGACAAAATAGTTGCAAGTTTCTCTCCCATTAAAGAATGTACACTGTACCCCTAATTCAGGCTGCATAATATGCAAAGTTGTAAAATGAAAGCAGTATTTAAAAGCATAGATAAAAATGCCAAGAAAAAAATTTAGAGAAGCAAGATTTGTTAAGTAGTATCTTTTAGACTACAGACAGAAGTTACACACAAACCAGTGTAAGTAATCAGAAACTTGTTCAAATCTGTAACACAAGACAAGTTCAGTGCACATAAACTGCTTTCAAAATGGCAGAAACTGATTTAAGACAAACCTGCACAGATGTAGTATCAGGCTTAACTGATATAGGTTAAATTGGTTTGTTGAACTTCTGTCCCAGATCCCTTGCAGTTCAAGTTAACTCACAGTCCCCCCAGCATCCCAGGATGCTTTGCACCTCCCCCATAAACCTGCCCTTGCAGGGTGGGTGAGTGGGCTTTGGCTCAAGCTGTCTGCTCGAGCAGAGCAAGGAGCCATGCTCTAGCACAGGCTTGTCCAACATATGGCCCGTGGGCCGCCATGCAGCCCTCCAAGCTGTTTTCTGAGGCCTGAGGTGCTGCGACGGGAAACCAAAGTAAACACTGTACTTTTGTTTCAGGGAGGGTGATGTGATACCGTTTCCTGTGAGGTCTTTGAATATGGCTCGCCAGTCCATTGGGTGATAAAAAGTTCATGATCCGGCCCCACATTCAAAAAGGTTGGCACCCCTGCGCTAGCACCTCCAGCTTTTGGTCTGAGTCACTGCAGGCATGTGGCTGCATTTCCAGAATCAAAAGTGAATGTGTGTTCACTTGTTTATTGGTTCAATCTATGCAGTTTAGACTAACCTGTGAAGATTGAATCAATGCAGCCTCAGGCTTTTTGACCGACTGTACTTAGTCGTACTAGAGCAACAGGGAGAAATGTTAGACAAACTTTTAGGCACAGTGTCCTTCCTCAAGGTTGGGAAAGAAGCAGATAGAGCCTAAGCTAATAACAGTTGGACAGTTACTTTTGTGTGAACTTATGTGAGTGCAAATGTCACTTAAAAAAGGAAAGGGGACACTAACCTGTTGAGCAAAGAGAAGCAAGTGAAGAGCTGTTGAAATACCCAGACTTAATTGTATAAGAAAATAAAGCCATTCAAAAAGGAAGATTGTTGTTATTACCTGTGGATACAAAGATATTAGCAGAGGGCTAATGAGCTATAAAAACATTTCCTGTATTAAATCCTTCATTTTTAGTGTCCAGTAAAGTTATCAGTTTTTCTTCCTAGGCCCATCTTCTGAACTTCTTATGTAAATTTTTGGGAGGACAAGGACTGTGAGGTCGGAGACAGAATGGTTGTTCTGTGAAAAGAGTTCTTCCCCTGTTGATTGGGTGTTTTCATTTATATAATGGGGTTAAACAAAAGTAATTGTTCTACTTGGTTTCCTTAAGTCAGTGATTCTCAACCAGTCCCCCATGGCAACCTGGGGTGCCATGAGATCCTTTCACAGGTGCTGCAGGGTGCCACTTATCACTATGATGTGTACAAATATGATTCACAAGATAAATCCAGAGATTTCAAATAGGAATCCACAATGTTAAAAAAAAATTTTGCCCTGTTGTCGGCTAAGTTCTTTAAAACAAAATAAAATGATTTTTCTATAATAAAAAATGAGTGAAAACTAAGTACTGGAATTTTCCAGCAGGTGCCTCAAGTCTAATGAGGGGTGCCTTGAGTCTAAAAAGTGAGAATGACTGGCTTAGGCCTATTTTCCCAGGCCTGTGTAAGGGTATTTTGTGTCCAAAATCTTGTCTAACATTGATCCTGATTATACAGTTTGTCCAGTAAAAGATATTAAGAAAGCTTGCTTTTTGCATATTCCCTGGATTATCATGGCTACCACACCACTGTAACACTAAGTATTAGAGCTGCTTGAGGAAAACAGTTGCTCCTTGATATAAAAAAGCAGATAGAACCTAAGCTAATAGCAGTTGGACAGTTACTTGGATTGTATGTGGGACCCAAAATGAAGATTTCTTTTTATTTTCCACCACCCTGTCATAAGAACATAAGTGCCATACATGTCCATGTAGGCAAGCATCCTGTCTCCGACAGCGGCAGAGGTTAAGGAAAGGAAAGATCCTTAACCACTGTTCAATAGCTATTAATAGATCCATTATCCATAAATTTATCTAGTCCTTTTTTTAAAATCAGGCTATGCTATCTGTTTCTACCACCTCCTATGGTAATAAATTTAAAAAGTTAACTTTGAATTTTGTAAAAATAAAACAAAAAAACCTTTCTGTTTGTTTAAAAATGTGTCATCTACTCATTTCAGCAGGTGCCCCCTAGTTCTAGTATTCTGGGACTTGGTGAACAGCAGTTCCCTGTTCACTTACCATACCCTTCATGAGTTTATCTATCATACCCTCCCCTCAGCTTTCTCCTTTCCAAACTGAAAAATCGTAGGCTTTTTAGTCTTTCTTCCTATGGCAGTTGCTCCAGGCCGCTCCTCCAGATTGCTCTTCTCTGTGCTTTTTCTAACCCTGTTGCATCTTTTTTTGAGATGTTGGGACCAGAACTGCACATAGTACTGCAGATGTAGGTGCACCATGCATTTGTATGATGGCATCATGGACGCTCTCAGTTTTGTTTTCATTTGCATTCTTAATGATGCCCAGCATTTTATTGGCTTTTTCGGTCACTGATGCACATTGAGCTGAGATTTTTAAAGAACTATCTACAGTGATACCAAGGTCTCCTTCCTGAGTTGAAGCAGCTAGTTCAGAACCCAGCAATGTGTAAGTATAGTTGGGGTTATTTTCCCACCAGGTGCATTACCTTACACGTGTCAACACTGAAGTTCATCTGCCTTTTTTTTGCCCATTCACTTAGCTTGGTAAGCTCTTTCGGCAGCTCCTGTCAGCTTGGTACCTGACTACTCTGAATAATTTGGGGTCATCTGCAAACTTGGAGATTTCACTGTGCACTGCCATTTATAGGTCTTTGATGCAAATAAAGAAGAAAACTGGGCCTTGCACATATCCCTGCAGAACCCCGCTTTTGACCTCCTTCTATCCAAAAATGTGACTATTATGCCTTACCTATGGTTTCCTATATTTTAACCAACTCTCAGTTCACAAAAGAACCTTCCCTCCAATCCTGTGGCAATGTAGTGTTTTTAAAAGCCTTTGCTAAGAGACCTCGTTGAATGCTTTTTAAAAGTCCAAATATATTGTCAGCTGGATCCCCCATGTCCATGGGCTTGTTAACATCCTCGAAGAACTCCAGCGTTAGCTGAGGCAGGATTTCCCTTTCCAAAACCAGTTGGCTCCTCCCCAGCAGATCATATTTGTCCATATGACTGCTGATCTTATTCTTTCTTATAGTTTCTACCAACTTGCCAGGAATGGAAGTGAGCCTCACTGTTGAGTAGTTCCCGGGATTGCCTTTGGAGCCCTTTTTGAAGATGGCGTTATGTTAGTAACTCACAGGTCCTGTGGCATGGAGGCCATTGTAAAAATAGGTTACATATTGTTGCCTGTAATTCTGCAATTTTACCTTTGAGTTCCTTCTGAACTCTCAGGGGTAGGCAATTATTTGGGCTGGAGGGCCACTCGGAGTTTTGGTGAGCGGCTGCAGATTGGGTCACCACCCTCCCTCCCCATAACCACTCACCAAAACTTCCTAAATTTTGGGACCCCTGTGCTCAGGGCGTCCTCAGCTGGGCGGATGGGATGGGGCTTCTGGTGGGCGGGGTGTGGCATCTGGGGGTGGGACTAGTAGGCAGCGAGTGGCATCCATGAGTGGGAGGGTGGCTGGGATTGCATGGGCAGCCCCAGTACAGTGCAGCCTGATCTGGTCACCATCCGTCAGGGCCAGCACCCCATGATCCCAGCTCTGGCCCCGGCCCTGCCTGCCTGTTTTGCTCCTGGACTCCGTTCTCTGCCTGCCCATGGCCCCATGCCATCCGCCTGGCTAAGTGTGTCCTGCCCTGCTGTGTGCCCAGGGGTTGTAGGACTGACTGCATGTGCCATAGCCTGGTCTGCCCACCAAGCCTGGCCTGGGTGGGGCCAAGGGACCCATCACGGGCAAGGTAAAATCCTTTGGCAGGTCTGATCTGGCCCACAGGCCATATTTTACCCACCCCTGGATTAGCTGCTGTCATTTATCTCCATAGTACTGCCTGCTGGGCACCACACTGACAACGTCTAATCCTGCCCTCAGTGCAAAACCTTATCCTGGGAAAGAGGCAGGTCCTTAGAAAACAGACTCATGACCGTCTTCCACTATACCTATGAGCAAGGTGTCTTCTCCCCAGGCAGTGTCAGGGTGGTAAAAACTCATTTATACCTCCTCAGCGGTTTTTGGGATGCAGAGTGGAGAAACTGAGGAACAGAGAGATCTGGCTCCTTGGGTGAGTGTAGGGTGACTATGTGGAAGTGAGCTGTGGCTGTGAAAAGGACCAGTGCGATTCAGGGTGTATTAAGGATCTTTTTGAGGCTGCTGTTCATGCCTGTTCCTCCTGGCTGTCTTTTGAACTATGCAATGTTCCACAAAGAGGGGATTTGCTCCTGCAGGTCTGATCCTGGTAGGAGCTGTATGCAGACAACAGATGTTCTCAATGCTTTCTGTAGTAACAGGTCTCACACTCAACTTGAGTTAACTCCCACACCAGATTTTTAGCTGAACTAACCTGCTTTTTTAATTTTTTAATTGGCCATTGTTCTTTAGCTGTACTTAATTTCTGAGCTTCATGCTGCAGCTGCGTATGTGGGCACATGTGCCAAAGCTTCATAGCTTGGCCACTATATGTAGGTTGTTGTGTGGTAGGAATGATTCATCAGACAGCAATGTGTACCTGCCAGTAACCTCATATAATATTTCTGTCTCCCCGTGAGCAAAAATGAGACCTTTTTCTACAACAAGCAGGCAGATTGCTATTTAGAGGTATAGCAATTTTCACTCCATTCTGTTCGAGTTGAATAACACTCTTGGACCTTTTCATGCCTTCCCTGAAGTTTTGTTGCTGGTGACTTGATGATATAGTCGCTGCATTAGTTTCTTACATTTACTTCTAGTTCTGCATGTACCTGATAATTTTCAGCATTGTAAAGAGCCTGCACTAAAATCAATTTAATAGCTAGGATCTGGGGCAAGGGAGATGTAGCTTTACAAGGTGGCAATAAATGTAAAAACCATTTCTGGCACAATATGGGAGCACATTGTGATATAGTGGAATCCTCCTGGGCAGTGCACTGAGGTGCTTTAATTATTTTCTGGTTAAGTAGCTGGACTGCTTTTGAGAGAAGAGGACTTTTAGAAAAACCTAGGATACTTTAAAATGAAATTATATTCTCCACTGAAAGAAAGTAGGTGATTTTCTGTTTTACTAAGGTTTTATTTTAATACAGGAGCTGCCAAATAAAAACTTTTCCTCCCTTCCCAAATTTGTTCGTCTAGTAAGCTATGACACACTGTGAATTAGGGTGGCAGACTCTGCCTCATATGCATTATGTTCTAGTAAAAATTAGGAGGCAAAAACATGGCAACAATCCCAAACTCCAAACTCTTCCTTTATTGATACAGTTTTGTTGAAGTTCCCTTAGGTGAACTCAGACCAATATAAGGCTGACTTGCACTTTACATTTTAATTACTCTAACCATGGATAAACCTAATGAATGGGGCAGGGAACGGGGAACAGGAGTTGGGTGGCATGCCAAGAACCATCATCATCAAATGCAGCAGTGTTTTCTATCTGAATTGAAACAAAAGACTTCAATTTTTCACAGGCATTTATGCACCCTATTTAATCCCTTTGAAGCTGTTTAAGATCCACTCCCTTTATTTGGGTTCAGAGTCTGACAAAGAATCTTTTTCAAATCTTAAACGCTTTCAAATATTTCAGCTTCCTGCACAGAATCATAGATTTAGATTCATAGATTCATAGATGTTAGGTTCGGAAGGGACCTCAATAGATCATCGAGTCCGACCCCCTGCAAAGGCAGGAAAGAGTGCTGGGTCTAGATGACCCCAGCTAGATGCATATCCAACCTCCTCTTGAAGACCCCCAGGGTAGGGGAGAGCACCACCTCCCTTGGGAGCCCGTTCCAGACCTTGGCCACTCAAACTGTGAAGAAGTTCTTCCTAATGTCCAGTCTAAATCTGCTCTCTGCTAGCTTGTGGCCGTTATTTCTTGTAACCCCCGGGGGCTGAGTTCCTTGTGTAGTGCACTGGTTACCTCTGCTTACAGAAAGCATTTTTATCATAGTCTGCTGTGAATATTCTTGCTGGAAAAATTGCATAATGGAAATGATGGAGCTACCCTTCCCCCTCCAAATGCATTTGTCTCTGCATGGCAATATTTTGATTGTGTTCTAGAAGAAAGAAAAACCTTTCTGATAATAGAGTCTTCTTTTATTATGCATTTATGTAATGTGCTCATTGCATTTTCATTAATACCCTGTGGATATATTGTGTCCATGTTAAAAAACATTCTTCCCTCAGACTGGAGGGAATATACATTCATATAGTTAAATCCTACAGTGTTTAGTCCCCCTTTATGAAGACTCTGAGAGCTGTTACATGTTTGGGAAGTCGTAAATACCTCCATTTCCCCGTATCTAAAATGAAGATTATGATACCTCATTTATAAAAGGCTGTAAGAGCTATAGAATAGCTAGATATTGTCATTATTAATGGTCATTTTATTAGGTGTTATTATTAAATTGTTTCATGGTTTAGTTTTCCCTAACTGTAGACTAACGTTCTTCACCTGTATATAGAGCCTTGACATCTTCAGCTGATGGACAAGGTAGTTCTTTAAATTACCTCATCTCACACAGAATAGGAGAATATTTTTTTCAGGAGCTCAGTGTCTTTCCATGGCTTACTGCTGACGTGGAGGAAGGCAACACCCTCTCCAGGGGAAGTAGAATTTTAAGGTCTGTATTAGATGTATAGAGAAGCCATATAGTCAAGACTGAGGTTCGAGCTCTTGCAGTAAAAAAGATAGCTAGCAAAGTACCCCCTCATCCTGCCTCTTTGGGAAAGGCGTATGCTATCTACATTAACGCTAGGGAAAGGTGTTGGTGCTGCTTGTAGCTCACATTTCCCAACACTGTGATCCTGAAGGCAATGGGGTTTAAGTTGGGTGAGGCTTCCTGGTTGCCAAATATGTTGTCTGAACATACCCTTGCCACAGAGTCTTTGAACTATTTCCCAGGGTAAATTCATCTTGTTGAAAGTTGCTGTGCATTTGGAAGCAGTTCACACTAGAGCATGTCTGATGATTGTCCAGTAATGTCTGATGACCCTCCTGGATCAGCTCGTGATAGTCCCCCAGCTATCACAGACACCATATCCATTAGTTCTTTTAAAAAATTTGTCATGCGCCGTCTTAAAAGTTGGCAGGTGTTTTGCCCCTGTTGCTCCAATTGGAGGGGGTGCAGCGGCAGAATGGTTAAGGTAGAGGCGTGAGTTCATGCCTTGCTCGGGGCGTGTTCCAGAGGCCACTCCCTAGTCAAACCAGGTCTAAATAGGTACCTGGTCATTCGGCTTGGGGAGTCAAAGGTAGCCACATCACTCCCTTGTGTGCTGTTGGCTGTAAACGCCAGTGTGCTTGAACCAGGCTAGCCTAAAGAAGCTTGGATCTTTATTTGAATGGCTGATCTAAGCTACTCTGACAATTAGAAACCTTCCGCTTCTTTCCAGATTGAATTTATGACCAAGTTTAAAACCAACTGTTCTTGTGCCAGCATCATACTTCACCTTAAATAGCTCTTCTCAATCCTTCTCAGCTTCCAATTTGCTAGACTAAACAAGCTGAGCTCTTTGTGTCTCCTCTTGTATGATAAGCTTTCCATTCTCTTGGTCAGCTTAGCAGCCCCTCTCTGCACCCGTTCCACTTGGAATTTGTTTTTCTTGGACATGGGTGATCAGAGCTGTCCGCAGCTTTCCAGGGCCACTCTCCTCCATTTTATTTCCAGCCATTGTGCACATGGAGCAATTTTATTAAGCACATTAAGTGGAATAAGATGTAGCCCCCTAAGTAACATGTAGGTAGAAATGCATATATAATACATACTGTATGTATTGTGTCTACTAGACCACCACCAGCTAAAAGTCAGTTATAATATTCTTGCAGCTCAAGTAATAGGATTCTGTGCTGTTGGTGAAAGTGCATGCAAATCTGAACTCTGTCCTCTTCATTGCTATAACGTTCTTGTAATGATAGCGAGCCTGAGAACCAACTACAAATCTGTTGCAAAAATGTAGTAAGTGATCAAGGAAATGGGACCTCCCCAACCTCCCTTACAAATATTGTTGTGTGAGATGATGAGCATTTAGAAAAGGGAAATTATCTGATTCGATTCTCCCCACAAAACTATCCAAATATCTGTTACTGCTTTCCCAACTGTTTTTGTTGATCAATGCTGGTTTCCATGTAAATGTTGGATGCTGTTCTTTTGATAGAATACTTTCTGATATTTTCCCTCCTAAGTTACCAAATTCTCTGTTGACTCTGCTCTGTTCTAACTGGGCTTTACAGCTACATTTCTTATTTTAAACGGTTTTTGATTCATGGTAATTTTTTATTATTTCGTTGTCTAGGGAGAGAGAAATATAGGTATAAGATTACTGTCAGGCTGGGTAGCTTTTTATTTCATAGATTTCATAGATTTCATAGACATCAGGGCTGGAAGGGACCTCGGAAGATCATCGAGTCCAGCCCCCCGCCCAAAGGGCAGGAAGTCAGCTGGGGTCACCCTGAGAAATGAAATGTGATTCTGAAAAGAAATTTATTAAGGAATGACTCTTTTAAAATAGGCAGACAAGGTTCCTTGGGTGAATCTGATATCTTTTATTAGACCAACCCAAATAGTTGGAAAATAATTATTAAGCAAGCTTTCGGGTTCAAAAACCCTTCGTCAGGCTGAGGAAGTTTCTGCAGTTGGTGTGTGCTCTTCCTGGATGGAGTGAAAAGTAAAGGAGCCAGCGGCTGGGCTGGTATGCATACAAGACAGGTAGTCAGTGAAAATGTAGATTGGGGAGTCAATGGGTGAAAGACAGGCTTGGGGGCAGGGAGGGGGGAAGAGAGAGAAGGGAGATGAAAGTGGAGAGATACCTGGGGAGTCAGATGTTAGGCAGGTTATAATGTGTCATAAATCCAATGTCTATATTTAGTCCATGATTTTTAGTATCCAGGAGGTTGATGAAGCGGAGTTCATAGGCTGGTCTCTGGGAAGTGTTTTGTAAGTTTCCTTTGAGGATCAGGACTGAGAGATTGGAGAGAGAGTGGTTTTCTTGTAAGAAATGTGCCCCCACCGGTAATTGGGTATTTCTGTCTT
>NW_005842018.1:2388098-2401605 GCF_000455745.1 Alligator sinensis | reverse complement strand
AGAGACCCTATTCTTAAAAAGATCTTCCCAGAGCCACCCATCCTAGCCTTCAAACAAGCACCGAACCTCGCCAACCTCATCACCAGAAGCAAACTTCCTCAAGCCCAGAACACACCAAAAGGATCCAGACCGTGCCAGGACAAGAAATGTAAAACCTGCCAACACATCTCCACCACCCCCACTATCACTGCACCCCACAACAGAGCCATCAGCATTCCCGGATCTTACAGCTGCACCTCCAGAAATGTGATATATCTCATCCAATGCACCAAATGCCCTGATGGAAAATACATAGGAGAGACCAAACAACAACTGCGCACCAGAACGAACGCACACCGGAAATCTATCAAAGACAGAAATACCCAATTACCGGTGGGGGCACATTTCTTACAAGAAAACCACTCTCTCTCCAATCTCTCAGTCCTGATCCTCAAAGGAAACCTACAAAACACTTCCCAGAGACGAGCCTATGAACTCCACTTCATCAACCTCCTGGATACTAAAAGTCATGGACTAAACGTAGACATTGGATTTATGACACATTATAACCTGCCTGACATCTGACTCCCCAGGTATCTCTCCACTTTCATCCCCCTTCTTCCCCCGCAGCCTGTCTCTCACCCATTGACTCCTCAATCTACATTTTCACTGACTACCTGTCTTGTCTGCATACCAGCCCAGCCTCTGGCTCCTTTACTTTTCACTCCATCCAGGAAGAGCACACACCAACTGCAGAAACTTCCTCAGCCTGACGAAGGGTTTTTGAACCCGAAAGCTTGCTTAATAATTATGTTCCAACTATTTGGGTTGGTCTAATAAAAGATATCAGATTCAGCCAAGGAACCTTGTCTGCCTATTTTCTTAGACCAACATGGCTACAACCTACACGCCTGTAACATGGAAGATATTTTAAAATAGACATTTACTAGGGGATGACACTTTATATTGCATTTATATAGCATATGTTAATTCCAAAAATTTTACCAAGCTACAAATTGAAATCCTTGTCCTTACCAGTGAAATTCAACCACTCTGAGAGACATACAGTAGGTACTTGAAACAGCGTATAAGAATGGTTTAAGACAGAGAGCAAGTGGAATAGGAACAATAATTAAATATTTCATTGAAGCTGCAGGGCTGTTTAGTTTTGTTGATATTTTACTTCACATATTAAATACTTATAGTATAGCAGCACCCAGTTAAAATCAGGGGCCCATTGTGGCTATGTAAAAACATTCAGTTTCTAGCAGGAGAATCACCATTCTCCCAGTAGAAACCAAAAGTGTGCAGATGTTCAGGCTTTTCTTCTGCAGCAAAAATGGCTGGTCCAGGAGAAAAATATCAGACAGAAATTGTTGCCGGAAGGGTTGTCTTTCCTGCCTAGTGCAGGGGGCTGGACCCAATGATCTTGCAAAGTACCTTCCAGCCCTTACAATCTGTGAGGCTAATCTTTGAGAATCTATCTATGAGTTTTTCCCTTGGGACCAGGAAGAGCAGAGCCAGGGCCTTCTAGGGACAGGTGTCACCCCATCTGGAGAAGATGCAGGAGACAGCTGCTCCACCTGTCCTGTGGACCGGAAGGGGAGGGGAAGAACAGCCACCAGCTGCTCTCTGCCAACTAAACGGCAGATGACATTCAACGTCGATAATTGCAAAGTGATTCACCTGGGCAAAAATAACCCAAGCTTATGCCTACACTATGATGGGCTCTACATTAGCTGTTACCACACAGGAAAAATCTGGGAGTCATTGTGGACAGTTCACTTAAACCATCAGCTCAGTGCTCTGCGGCCATCCAAAAGGCAAACAAAATGTTAGGGATTATTCATCGATTCATAGATGTTAGGGTCAGAAGGGACCTCAACAGATCATTGAGTCTGACCCCCTGCTTAGGCAGGAAAGAGCGCTGGGGTCAGATGCCTATCCAGCCTTCTCTCAAAGACCCCCAAGGTAGTGGAGGGCACCACCTATTATCAAGAAGGGAATTGTATACAAAACTGCAAGTATCATCATGCCCCTTTATGTATCCACGGTGTGTCCACGCCTTGAATACTGTGCCCAGTTCTGGTCCCCACACCTCAAAAAGGAGATAGGAGAAGTAGAGAAGGGCCAGAAAAGAGCAACAAGGATGCTTAGTGATATGGAGGAGCTTCCACATGGGGAGAGACTAAAGAGGCCAGGCCTATTCAATTTAGGAGAGAGATGCTTGAGGGGGGGCATGATAAGGGTTTACAAAATACTAAATGGGTGAAGAGGAAGTAAATAGAGATGTATTATTTACTGTCTCACAATATAAGATCTAGAGATCACAAACTGAAACGAGGAGGTAGCAAGTTTAAAACTAACAAAAGCCAGCTCTTTTTCACAGTGTGTAATCCAAGTGTGGAACTCATTGCCACCAGATGCCGTGACAGCTGACAGTTTAGCCAGGTTCAAAAAAGGGTTGGGAGGAAAGGCACATCAGTAGCTGTTGGGCATGGGAGGTAGGGATACAGCCTCTGAATCAGAGCTTCCTAGACCCTGAATGCTGGAGGCTGCAAGTGAGAGAAGAACTGCGGGAGGAAAAAACCCTGGTCGTACCCAGTTCCCTCTCTCTTTCAGCATCCAGTCTCTGCCACTGTGACACAGTATACCAGACAAGATGGACCTATGGTCTGAGCCATTAAATGGCAATTCTTATGTTGTGAGTCACCCAGGAAATCAAGGTGGTCCCTTCTGCAGGGGAGAAGGTCCCTTTGATAGAATGACAGAATTTAACAGTCTGACATCCAGTCGCTGGCCAAGCCTCATGTTGCTTAACTTGAAAGATCTGCTCAGCTGCTACAAGACTGCTAGTTCTAAGGCCAGACGTGTAAATAAAATCAGTTATTCTTCCCAATTCACAACAGACAAATAACCCATAAAAGTAGCAGTCTTTCCCAGAGGCTCTGGGCATGCCTATGCTTACAAAGGACCCAGCAGCAAAATCCAGCAGCACTATCTCTGGTGCCGATTCATCCTCACACAAGCACCTGCTGCCCGACCCTGCTTCCTGCACATCCTGAAAGTACAGCTCAAGCCATTGCTTTTTAAGGAGGCCAGTACTGATCCGATTTCCAATCCAGCTGCGTCCAGCTGGTAAATCCGTTGTGGTGAAAGGGGTGGGGAGAGAGCTGCTGGAAAGGGGAATATATTAGTGACACGTCCCCATTCAGATTTGGGGCTCTGTAAGCTCAGCTTGGATGTCATAGCCCTTCCATGCCCCCGTTTCTGTCATGTCACTGCTTTTCCTTCTGGATAGCACCTGTGGCACCTTTTCCATGAGTTTTCTGTAGTTTTGGTCCCTATCCACACTCACCTGTGGAGTGACATGATGTCTGTGTCTCAGATTTACGACATCACCAAGAACGAGGGGCAAGTGGAGTGACATGGATCTCAAGGATCGTGATGAGTTGCTTGGTTCCAAATTTAGCTGTTTTACACCATGTCGTTTCATTTTATCCTGCATCTGCCAGGACTTGGGTAGAGAAGAGCACTACAGCTGCTATTTTGTGAGTGACAGAAGGAGTGAAAAAACGTATGTGATTAGGAGGTAAAAGCAACATCCAAAACATAGGGCACTCAGAGGAGAAGTGGTGGATGAACATGAGACGTGGTGCTTTCAGGTGTAGGGTCTTGTTCTCATGGGCTTGAAATACTCATATGCTTAAAATGTCTGAATATTCTGCAGGATGGAAAAGAACCAGCAGTGTCCTGCAGGATGGAAACAATGCCCCAGCAGGATCAAGGATAGACAGTTTGGTCTTTGGAGCCACACTCTAGCACTACTGCTGTCTAGCCGCAGGGAGAGCCAGAGGTTGCCAGAATGAAAGTGTCCCAAGGCTTGCCGGAAGGATGCATTAAGCCACAGGGACGTCATAAGATCTGGCTTCTATTCCAAGCTTTACCATTGATTTTCAATGTGACCCTCTCGGCTCACTTTCTGCTATAATTGCCTTGTCTGAGAGGTAGAAATAGCTATACTTTCCTAATAGGGACCTAATTATGATTGATGTAGCTAATTGCCAAAGTCAGCAGGGCTGTTTGTAGAGCAGGTTACCAAGCATGAATAAAGGTATCAGAATCTGGCCCATCATGTTTGTAAAATCTTTTGACTTTCTCAGCTGGAAAATGCTGTAGAAAGGCCAAGAGTTATTATGAATGTGTGTGTGCTGCAGGAGCTGGAGCAGTGACCACCCTGAAAATCATTGTAAACCACATATAAGAAATGTTTACCCTTTCTCTCTCCAAGGCCTCTATTAACGTTTGGGATTGTCATTCCATAAATGTCTGTGTATTTTAACACAAGCTAGTCGATATAGCCCATTCTGGAATATTGTAAGCTAAAGTAGCCAACATTGTAACATTGATTTACTTTCTCTTTATGGGGTAGACATGTGGTCATACTAAATATTGTAGTTATAATCCAGGGTTATGGTGGGTGTATTCTTCACCCAACTAATGTCAGTGACAACATTCTTACTGATGCCAGGGTTTCATTTAGTGCGCGCAGTATGGGGTGAGATGAGATCCCCTATCTTCCTCTTCCTCTTCGGAAAGTTTAGTAGGAAAACTCAAGGACTGTATTGTGGCCAGGCTGCTTTGAAGGTCACAAGAAAAATGTTCTTGCTTCTGCCTTCTTGCTTGGTCATAAGGAAATCACAATCCAGGTCAGGGTCTACCAGAGTCCAGAGGAGAGCCACGCACATGGTTAGAGGTCAAGAGAACAGGCCTAATGAGGAGAGGCTGAGAGGCATGGGACTCTTCAGCCTGGAGAAGCAAAGGCTCAGGGGTGACTTGGTGGCAGTAGAGGTACACCAATACATCAGTCCGATACCAGATTGCTACTGATATAAAGAAAATTTGCTGTATCAGATATCGGCCCGATGTGGCTGATAATTTGGCCTATAAATACCCATGCTGCGCACAGCCATGGTGCACCATTGAGGCAGCGTGGAGAGCTGCCTCCAGCTAGTAAATTCGGTGTGGTGGAAAGGGAGGGAGTGGGGAGGGAAGGGGCGTGAGGGGGGCATATCAACATCCCCCGTGGTGGTGGCGGGGTAGGGGCAGGGGCAGGCACTGCCCAGCTGGGGAGGTGGGGTGGGTGCAGGAGGGAGCTGCAGCTCGTCGGGGTGGGGAGATCGTGTGCCCGCCGGATCTGCACAGGATGGGGCAGGCTGCAGCCGGGGCTGCATGGGGCTCTACTTGGTGGGGGCTGGGCTTGGAGCAGGCAGGGCTGAGTGGGCACCCGTGGTGCTCCGAGGTTGCTGCATCCACCCCGAATTTTGCTGCAGCTCCGCTCCCAGCGCTGCCTCCGCCAGCTGTCTGACACAGCCTTGGCTCTTCCCAGCGCATGGGGTGGAGGTGGGGCATTGAGCCGAGGCAGCGCCAGGTGGCTGTCGTTGGCAGTGCTGGATGTGGAGCTGCAGTGAAATTTGGGGTGGATGCAGCATCCTCCCAGTACCGCCGGCGCCTGCTCTGAAGAGCCCTGCGCTTTGGATTCTGCTTGTAAACGTATGTGATTAGGAGGTAAAAGCAGAATCCAAAGCGTAGGGCACTCAAAGGAGAAATGGATGCAGCATCGCATCATCCCAGTGCCGCCAGCCTACACCAAGAAGAGCCCCGCACAGTTCCATCCTCCCCCCAACCCCACCCAGGCAGCTCCTGCCCCCTCCCTCACTGCAGGGGGCATTGATCTGTGCCCCCCTGCCATGTCCTTTCCCTCTCCCCTCCCCTTTCACCACATTGGACTTACCAGCTGGAGGCAGCTTTTCACGCTGCCACCTATACTCCTCACTGCCTCAGTGCACCTGCCCCTACCCCCTCCCTTACTGTGGAGGGAGTTGATCTGCCCCCGCGCCCATACCCCCTGTTTCCCTCTCCCCTCCCGTTCCACCACAACAGATTTACCAGCTGGATGCAGCTGTATTGGAAATCGGATCAGTATTGGCCTCCTTAAATATTGGCTATCAGTATCGACCCCCAAAATCTCTATCAGTGCACCCGTAGGTGGCAGCCTATAAGTTTATAAAGGGTGCACATCAGGAACTGGGATAACATCTGTTCACCAGGGCACCCCAAGGGTCCAGCAAGGGTCCAACTAGGTCCAACAATCACAAACTGCTGGAAGATTGTTTTAGACTGGACATAAGGAAAAACTTCTTTACTGTCTTGAGTTTCCAGAGTCTGGAACAGACTCCCCCCAGAAGTGGTGCAAACGCCTACTCCGGATACCTTTGAGAAAACTCTTGGATACTTATCTCACCGGGTGATCCAACTGACTTCCTGCTCCTTGGACAGGGGGTTGGACCCAAAGATCTTGCGAGGTCCCTTCTAGCCCTAATGTCTATGAAATCTAAGAAATCATTATTAATTCCCAAGTAGCAAATGCTCCCAATAGAAAATACTTACATGAAGACATTCAAAAAGCCCATGGCAGGATCGATCAAATCTTCATGGGTTTCTTAAAGCTATGTAGATTGGATCAGGAGTGAACAAAACACACGTTTGTTCTGTGGGTTGGCGGAGGGAGGGGTGGGGGGGAGAGAGATGCCTACTTGTCCCAAGTAGCGAATACTCCCAATAGAAAATACTTACATAAAGAGTGATAACACAGAAAGCAGAATGAAAAGATAGTTCAGAATTTGAGAGATTTCAGTTTGATTCCCAGCTCCAACACAGCTTCCTGTGTGACCTTGTGCAAATCACCCAGATCTCTGTCTGACAGAGATGTCATGAAGATAAACAGGCTAAAGACCATTGTTGAGATACTATGGTAGCTGAAGCATACATGTTCCCATGATAGATGGAAAGGAGTACAGTTCACAAATGAACAAAATGATTAAGAGTATGAATTTGGTCACAATACTTCTTTATTTCAGTGCATTTTCCAAATAACTATTCTACCAAAAAAAGTCAATGACATGAAATGACCATTAAAAACAAGGAAAACAAATGAAATGTAAAATTACCCATAGTTATAGTTCGAGTTTTCTAGGTAAGCAGCATATCCATTTGTTCATTAGGTATTGCTTTCGTGGCATCGTGCTACTGGAGATTATCTTGAAGCAAAAACTTCTATTTCAAGAGTTTTTTTGCAACATACTTTCCTGAGTCTCTTATGGTTATGGTACAATTCATACTTCAGGGCAGTAAGTATCCAACCAAACATTAGCATCAGATTCAGTAGAACGAATTTGCTAAGATATATGATGTTACCTAATATACCTAATATAACTAAATTACCTAATATAACTAAGTCCGTTTATTTGACTTAGGAACATAAGCCTACACATACAAACTGCAAAGATATGGGGTGGGTAACGCGAACTAACAGCAGGGGCCTTGATGGTCTTCTCACTGAAGTTATACTAGTATAACTTCACTGATCTTGATAGTTACTCCCAGTACACACTGGTGTAAAGTCAAGGTGGATCAGGTCCTAGGTGTCAGTGGAAAATGTATTTCCCTGCCAGACTCAAAATGCTGTTTCATACAGACTTGTGGTAATAAATTATATTCAGGGTTTCAGTCCTGTAGAATAATGATTTGTAAAATAAACACACATTGTGTTAAGTATAATTTAACTTTGAATGTACCAAAGAGTCTGTCTTCAATCCAAACGTGTAAATACTGTTAGAATATAAATATCTGCGTTATTCTCAGATAACATATTTTGCATGGTTCATCACTATATAACATAGCTCTATTAGCAGGTGAAGCAACATTCACCTTTCTCAGACAATTCCTGTAATACAAGCTATTCTAATTAATCTTGAGATCTCACTAAATAGGTTACATAAAATTCCAATGCAGTCATATCTTGCATGCTTAATTTATAAAGGAAAAAAACCCCATTGATTTGCAGAATCCATTGGATCTGAAAGGCTGAAAGTAGAAGCTGCTGCCAATAAGATTGTAGGGCTAACATTATACCCAAGCCTTTTTTTAATTCTGCAGAAGCTTTTATCTTATCATAAATGTAGATAAAACTATTTCAGCAATAAAAAAGCAATTGCCTCTTCGATCCATAGAGCTGACCTTTGGCCAACACCAGGAATGCATACAAACATAGAAGACCTCATCCAAAATCTATTTAAATGTTATCTCCTCTAGGTCCCAGGACTTGGACCCAAGCTACACTGTAGTATCTATGGGCATGTGTAGATGAAATGGGGGCCCTAAATTAAAGCGGTGTGTTTTTAAAAACACCGCTTCAATTTAGGGCCCTTTAAATCCCCACGTTGTGCACACACCCGAACTTACCTGCCTCTCCGGCGGTGGGGAGGGGAAGGTGAGCTGCCGGCGGCCAGGCACCCGGTGCTTTGCTCCGCGGCTGTAGGGCACAAACTAAAACTCCTTGGAAGAGTTTTAGTTTGCTGTGCTCCAAGTCATTTAAGGCGCATTATGCTGCCGAATTTGCTAGAGCAGCTGGAATTACTGCGCAATATGCCGCCAATGCATGCAAACACCAACACCATTAAAGTGGTGCAACAGCATTTAACCCGTGTCTATACACGGCCTATGTCTTTCTTGTGTTCCAGGTAGTCAACTGGAGTTGACTAGCTTTCTCCCCTGTGATTCCACCTTCTTAATCATCTCTCCAGATGTCTTAATGGACCTAGGCTTAGAACAACAAGACATAATGGCTTCACGCAGAGAGGAGATGAATGTAAATCTACCCCATTTACTCAAATGCATACATTCTGTAGATGAATCACCAAAAACACTGTTTTTGAAGGGCTCAGAGCCAGCGTTCGATTCACTCTCCCTAGTGAGCGGAAAATAGGTGGTATTGTTTGTGTACCCCTCTATAGCATCTTGAAATCTGGTATAAAACAAATGTTTGTTAGTATTTTTGTACAGCAAGAAAATAGACTAATTTAGTTATTTCTGCAGTTAGTAATAACAATTAACTGAGGTGTTTAGTTTTTCAGAGTTTTTGCAGTTTCTTTGCTCTTTCATTAGCAGTTCAATCTGTTCCTTCCAATTGTAAACCTTTGTAGAAAAATATGTAGTTTCCATAATGGAAGCAAGGCAATATACGTGAAAAGAGAAGAACTGTGTGTCTTTATCAAGCTTACCTATCAAAAGTGAAACTGTTTAGATTCATAGTGCCCTGGTTGTGATCTTTGCTGCGGTATTCCGCACATCGTGCAGCACAGCAACTACCGTGAAGTTCCTGGATAGCTGCAGCTTCTTTATAAAACTTCACAAGTGATTCTGCAAATCACAAAATAATAAAAAGAAACATTAGCAGCAAAAGTGTTTGGGAACCTATCGAATATTTACCAGGCAAAGGGTTGGGCTTTTTCAATGGAGTATAATAAAGCCATGCTTTAGCACAGTGTAAACTTATTAGCAGGAAAAGCAGATTCAGGCTTCAGCAGAAACCAGGGCTAACACATGTCTTTTGAACTCAAATGTCCTCAGTTTCTTTGTCAGCCTCCTGAAGCCACAGCTAACCTTTCACTGCATGCTGATTCATAGTTGGTAAACTTGGTTGAAAGCCCCATGTGAATAGAGTCTAATCACAGACAGTATAATCATTTTGCAGTTTTTCTTCAAGGCTGTAATACATTATTAAAACATCATCTATCCAGTGACCATACTATTAATCACAGAGAATATAACAATTATGTCTCGTCTGACCTGGCTTCTTAGTCTATCTAGCTGCATTTGTCCTTGGCCAATGGCTTGTCCTCCTTTCAAAAATGAATTAAGCAACAACCCTATTAAAATTAACAGAAAATAGTCAATCAGGTTAGGTCATCTCAATCCATGTTCAGCAATAACAAGAAATTATGCACACATGCGCATGACATGCACAAACACACCGGACACTCTGCAGTCTCAGTATCTGGGCCACACAGTGTGGAAGGGGTTTTGCAGGGCACCATGGCAAGGAGAAGCCCTATAGCTGTTACTGGAGCCCAGAGGCTGCAGGAACTTGCACAGCTCCTTCTCCCTGTCTCTGCCTGGGCTTGGGTTGGTGAGTGGTTGCAGATCCATTTATCTCACCCTTACCTTGCTTTAGGTGTTGTTTGTTATAGCTGTGCTGGTCTAAGGACATCAGCAGACAAGGTTCTTTGGGTAGATGTGATACGTTTTATTAGACCAACTAAATAGTTGGAAAAATTGTTCTTTGCAAGCTTTCAGGCACAAACGCCCTCTTCAGACTCTCCCCATGCCTGAAGAAGGGCTTTTGTGCCCGAAAGCTTGCAAAGAACAATTTTTCCAACTATTTAGTTGGTCTAATAAAACGTATCACACCTACCCAAAGACCTTTGTCTGTTTTTCTGGCCCTGCCTTTCATATCCTGTCCAGTGTTGGGTGAGATGCCCTGCTCTGTACCTTCCATGGGCTTCCCAAGCTCTGCCCCAGAGTCTGATGCACCCCCTTCCATTACCTCTGATTTACACTGGACAATGATCCTCTGATAGAATCAGGCCCCCAAAACAAGATCAGGGCTCTTGCCCCTTTGTGTGGGACAGAAAGAAACAAAACTCCTTCAAAAGTGACATGGAGCAGTAAGTGATTGTGACAACTCAAGGAAACAGAAACAGCTTTTGATGAGCAAATCCCTTGGTACAGTATGAGCAGACATAGCCCCTCCAACACAGAGATGAACAGAGACCGATATTCATGGAATGAAAAATGGGGTTCATGGGTCTCCCTGTCCAACCGTGAGCTCCACAAGCAGAGACTCTCGCATCCTGCAGTTGGAGCGGTGTGGTTGAACTAGGTCATGAATGCAGAGCCTCTTTGAAATTGGTTGGGGTTACAAAAGTAGAGATCCCCTGCAGTGTTCTTCGTACAGACTTAGGGCCCGGATTTCAGGTCTCAGATCCTGGAGTGACAGAATCTGGGCAGGTTGATAAACGACCAGGCCTGAGAAGGATGTTACGAATCTCAATTCTAGCAGCTGGTAAGTAGGAGTTAATGTAAAGACAATGTACAGCACTTCCTGGGGAGTGTGAAGAACTGCTTTGCAGGGAGGGAAGGGAGGAGGGAGAAAGCTGTCATCTGAGCTGCCTCTCACTTCTGCTTGCAGTCCTACATGGCAATGAGTCAGAGCTGGCGAGGAGGGTGAGAAACTCAGGTGGCTCTCTAGTGGGCGAAGGGGAAGCCCACACTAAGATGTTTGCAGCCCTTCCACTATTAAAATAGAAAGGTTAAAAAAAAAAAAAGATGATGTAAGATCAGTAAGGCTAAAAGTGCTCCCTGGTTGGTGCTTGTGTTTGTGCTCCCCGAGCCTAAGATAATGCCCCGTATTGTGCTCCTGACGCTCTGGTGCTCTGCCTTATGCAATTGCCCACAATTTCTTGAGATCCCTGCCTCATCCTTCTGTTATATGGGGCAGTCCAGAAGAGGGGGTGGTGCTAGCGGTCATAGCTGGATGCAAATGTGCCGCCAAAACCTCTCACCAAAGATCCCTACGCTCTCCTGGTTGTTTTTGGTGATCCTGGTGAATACCACTTGCTGACAATATCAACAAAATACTTTTATGCAGTGGATCCCGTCTGCATCCACGTGCTCTATTTTGACTCAGTGCAGGCCCAACTCAAAACGTTTCATTATTGGTGTCTATTGTGTAAGCTGAGTAGAGTGAGATGTGCGTTGCTCGTGCTCAGCCATAATCCAATGAAGAGTTTGTAGCAACTGCAAGTTAAAAAGGCAAGTCACAGAATGTGGTTCATACCAGGAGATACTGAAATGTCATTTATGACTGTTTCTCAGAATTTGAGTAACAGGGAAAAGATTAATAATAATGACTGCTTCACTGAGTTTCTTTTTGATTCACTATCCAATAACCTGATATATTTAAAAGCAATTTAGAATCAACACGGAAGGCTCCCTTAGGCATTTATTTTACCATTCTATATAAATAAGCCTATTAACATCCTACAAATGTGGAAAAAAGGGAACATTTTGCATATGTTATGTCAAAACATCATTTTTAAGGCAGTGGTACATGAATCAGTAAAGTTTAGGAACTCTTGGTCTAGAACTTAAAGAAAAGCAAGTGAGAATCAAATTGCTTCTCCGTGTACTCTCCACTAGACAGCCCATAAGTCATGATGATTATATGTGACTTGAAAGAAGCCCAATTTTTGGTGATTTGGAAAAGGTGAAGAGAAGCTAAGTGTGTGGGAAATGGTTTGGGCTTTGTTCTCCTGTGGAATGTTTCAGGAAAGTTTTCCTTTTCATAAGCATTGTCAGGGGAAATTTTAAACTTTTCATCAAAACTCCCAACCTTGAACATTGTTGGGGGAGGAGGAGCATATTTGATTTTCCTGTTTACAGTTCCCCAAAAAGAATCACCTTTTTTGAGGAAAGCAAATGTGTTTTGTGAAAGCTTTTGTTCTCTGGAAACAAAAAAGCTTTGAAAGCAATTTTTCTACTAACCTTATTCATGACAGTGAAGCGTGGAAAATTTAACCTAGTCCTGAGAGTTATAAAATGAAGTAATGCGTGCATTGCAAACAGCTCAGTACTCTGGAGTGACTAGTGCCACCATGTTTTCTTTCTTGAGTGTAGAGCAATCACTGTAGATGCTTGACGGGGAAATGGTGAGCTTCATATGGCACCCTCTGTATCATAAAAAGTATTAGTATTTTGAGACTATCCATGACAAGAGCTACAGAAATTATTAGAAGATTGGCAGAACTGCTTGAGGATTGTTTAAGAGCCTCAAAGGTGTTAGCTCGACCAAATGCTGATTAAGAGAGGCTCTGTTAACTGTACAAAGTGTCTGGTAGATGTAGGACACCAAGGCAAGAGAGAACAATTGGTTCGGGCACCACAGAGGGACTGGGTAAGTGGAGCTTGTTGAATCTATATATAATAATAATGGCTGCTTCACTGAGTTTCTTTTTAATTCACTATCCAATAACCTGATATATTTAAAAGCAATTTAATGGCCACAAGCTAGCAGAGAGCAGATTTAGATTGGACATTAGGAAGAACTTCTTCACGGTTCAAGTGGCCAGGGTCTGGAACGGGCTCCCAAGGGAGGTGGTGCTCTCCCCTACCCTGGGGGTCTTCAAGAGGAGGTTAGATGAGTATCTAGCTGGGGTCATCTAGACCCAGCGCTCTTTCCTGCTTATGCAGGGGGTCGGACTCGATGATCTATTGAGGTCCCTTCCGACCCTAACATCTATGAATCTATGAGGGATGTATCACTTGTGGAGAGGAAAAACAAAATGATGCAAATATCTAGCCTTAGCCATGGTCTGACAGGAGGCTTAAATTGAGGGTAGATGTATGGTACTGGAAAATGATCCAATACCCACTGAAGTGAACATGAGATTTTCTACTAACTTCAGTAGATTTTGTTTCAGGCTCTTGTTGGGGGCCTTTCTCATGCTGGTGTTAGCAGTGGGGTTTCCAGAAACCCTCTGTGCCTGGAGAGGAGGAATGGCAGAAATCCTGTAAAAAGAAACAACAGGTCAGCCACAGCAGTAGTAACCCAGGTGGGAGTCCAAAA
>NW_005842018.1:2381473-2388067 GCF_000455745.1 Alligator sinensis | reverse complement strand
GAGCGGTTCTAGCAGGAGCTGCTTCAGAAGAGACCCTAGGAACAGCCATCCTCAGAGGGTCAACACACTGACACCCATCAAACTTATGTCAGTCTGTACACAGGTATAACATGCATCCAACGTCCAGAAAGGATAGCTGACTGTTTCCTGGAAGTCACTGCCTGCCGTAGGTGCTATTACACATCTTGCCACTAGTTAATAGCCTATGCGCATTGAACCAACAGTTACCCAAGGATAAAAGTGTCTAGAATTGTGGACACTTGACCTTTACACTGGTGTAATTTAAGCTAGTGTGACTCGCAGAGGCAGGTAGTTACTCCTCACCTTCAGAGTCATAACTTGAGCCTAGAAAGGAGATATTTACACTGGTTTAAGGCTGTAGATTGTGAGTCCACTTCACCCTTATGCTGCTGTAAAGGCAAACTAAGCCACTACAGCTGTGTGATACATCCTCACCCTCAGCTTAATTTAAGGTTACTTCTGCATCATTGCTTCTGAGCATTTTGAAATGCTAATCCTCAGGAAAGACGGCTTGAACCATAAACCAAGGTCTGAGCTGCATACAGGATTTATTTTTCCAATAAATATCAGGTATGTTGGATGATGAGATCATACTACAAAAGAAGCCATGAGAGCCAGTGGATCAAGCCATATAAAACTGGACAGACATAGTACTAGGGAACAATCCCAATCAGTGTAGAGAGGCAGACCTAGTAAGTATTTCTGTTAGGGAAAGTTTTAATTCCACAATTTCAAATGTTCTTTAATACTTAGAAAATCAGAACTAAAACTTGCTAATATAATGGGCCCAAGTGGTGTGGTAGAACGTGGGCAGTTATGTTCCCTGTCATAGCATATCTTGATTTCCTTCTGCCGGCAGCTTGGTATTTGACTGAAGAGTCTGTTGACTGATGGTTAATAACTGGAAGGGACTTGAATTGATTCTACTCTCAAAAGCATAAGATTCTTCTGGCTAACTAATAGCAATCTGCAATTTTTTGCTAAATTTTATAGTGGCTCATCTGGAAAATTACGTTCTTTGTTGAGAGGAGGAATAAGTCTTCATAGAAAATGAGATTGTTTGCTGAACTATCCTGAATAAATACATTACCCTAGTGCAGATCAGAATATTAAGTTAAAAAATAGAGGGAACTATGAAAACCTTCTGAAGTTATTCATTATGTCAATTTTCAATTGAATAGGCAGTTAATGAGCATATACTAGATTTTATATTAACTTTTTGCTTCAGACTCAAAGACTTGAAACTGTTTTTTTTTCCCTTGTACTTCAGCTTGCATCTTATTAAGTGTATTAATAATTAAACAACTAAAAAAAAAAGATGTGTTACTCCTAATACCATTTACCTGCTAGCCAGCCTGTGGATTTCTCATGTGGCAGCCTTAGAACACAGAAAAGCAGCTCCTCCAGCTTCACCTCCTTCTACCAGCCAATTTTGCTCACAGGCAGCAACACTAATTATTATTTTGTGTTCCTGGAGGCCCAACTGAGATTGGGGTCTCAAAGTGTTAGACACAGTACAAATACATAGTTCCTGCCTTGAAGAAGGCTGATAGTATGGATGACCAAGAGTGAAAAGGGAAACAGAGTCACACAGAGGGGACATGACTTGCCTGAGGTCGCACAAACCAGCCCTGTGACTCAGTTAGGAACTCACGTCTTCTGAATCCAGTCCTAACCCAGTGGTGTTTGCAGAGCTACCCTACCTCCCTGAGTATTTCAGTTTAAGAGCTATACAGCTGTCATCCAAAAACTTCAAAATCTCCTGTGTGCTGTTAGAGAAGAATTAGTTACACGTAAGTCTTAAACCATAATCCTGCAAAACACTTGTGAATACAACTTTACTCTCCTACATCACCAGCATAGATGTTAGGGTCAAGTCCTCAAGTTATAACACTAGATGCACAAAGTTTATTTGAACGAAAAGATCTTAATCTACAAAAGCCATCCCCAAAAAACTCTTTCCAGACTGATAAATATCCTCTTTCCACGTCAGTCTTACGGCACTTTCTGGCTGGCTAGTGGCTAAAGAACAGCTGTGCATACAAGGCAAAATTGCAAATACTATCTAAAGATCTCATCTCGTCTCACATACTAGCTGCTACAGTGGTCCAAAGGCTCCTCCTGTGGGGATTGCAGAGAAATACAAAAGATTAAAATAACGAAAACCAGTAAAAGAATGCCTGAGGAGCAGGAGGAAGAGTGTTAGTTAAGGAACGAGTAAATCCTAAAAATTCACTTTGAGCAATGTTAACGCAAGTGCCAAAAAATCCCTAAATCTGGGATTTTTCTTTTCTTTGCTGTGGGGATTTAGAGCTTCTCATTTTTAGCTGTTGATGCTTGTTGTTCCCTGTATTAGTCCTTTCAGTATCTTTATATTCCCAGGGACTCAGAGATATGATCATTGTCAGTACTGTTCAGGGGAGTAAGCTACCATCCTTCTGCCTGGAAATACACACCTCTATTAGTGGAAGCAATACATTGGCGGGTTACCTATACCCCTTGGGATTCTGGGAAAATCTGTCTGCAGTCAGTGATTCACCCATCTGGCTTCAGGAGCCTGACATCTCTCAGAGCACTGCTGGGCATATCTTCCTTTGATGTGAATGCGTAACTCCTATTCTTGTTCTTGGGAGTGACGCAGTGTGCACTGCCTGCCAGGAGAAAACATCCCCCGGGTCATCAGCTTTTTTTTTTTTTTTTTTTTTTTCAATACGATGGCTCAAAAGAGGGATTTGCATAGGAAAATATTGCCCACAGTTTGCAATTATTGATGTGACCTGTACCCCCAAGGTCTTCAGAGTAGCTTTTTCTATATGAGGGCTACCTATTATGCACAGCCCCACAGTCTCATTGTGTCAATGCTGGGCGAATTAAATGGTTTAGGAGAGCAAGGGTTGGAAACACATTGCATTTTTGCAGGCAGTGGTGATGAATGGCATTTAGTAATAACTTTGCAAATGAAGAGGAACTATTTTCTCACCGGGGCTCGCAGACTGAATGTCAAAAGGAAAACGGCTGCACACAGTGGGAGAGAAACAAGCACATTGATTTGCGTATGTCGGATAAATCCTGTAATGATGATGACCCTCTTCAAGTTGCAGACTGTTGCATAAAGTTTTTGTATGACAGTGGAAAGAAAACTCTTGTGTGTGCTGACAAAAGGATCCGTTTTCTGCTCAGCTCATTTTGATAGCAGTGTGATGTGCAGAAAATGGGCTTGACCTGGATCATTAACCCTGCCCCTGCTTGAGCTCTTAGGAAGTTTAGAGCCAGGGAGAAACTTGCAGAAGTGTTTTTGTGACTTGGGAACCAAAGTCTCACTGAAATCCAATAGGGCTTTGGGGCCAGATCCCCAAAACGACTGAGGCATTTAAAGTGGGACTTATGTGGAATTTAGCTGCCAAAGTCCAAAATCACAGTCCTGAAAACTCCCATTCAGATTGTCTCCTAACCCTGAAGGTGCTTAAATTCTATAGGTGCCTCACTTTTCAGTTGTAAAATTCCCCAGATGCCCAGAGTCGCACCTTTGAACATGCCCAGAACTGCCCCAGTCTTGACAGGGCCGAACAACTTTATCTGTAGGTAGACGTCTAAGCCTAGTTGGAATCTGGAACAGAGATGTTTGCCTAAATTTTCGGAGGGGTTCGGTGTCGTCGGTGTTCTCAGAACATACCTACTACACCCCAGAAGGATGGGGGTCAACACAAAACGCAGTTGCAGTCTACCACTTTTTTTAAAAATACAGCCAGAGGAGGAGGAAGAGAATTATGTTGTTGCCACCCCAGTTTCAACATAATAGCCTACAAGTAAGGCACTTGCCCAGAATCCTTGTGGATTCTCCCTCCCTGGAGGTTGTCAGGGAGGGGATGGACAAAGATCTCTTTTGAGATGGTTTGGAACAGCATAGCCTGCATCTCTGCAGAGGTTGGGCTGAATGACCTTTAAGATCCTAGGCGGATTCTGTGCTTAAATTCCTTTTTCTGTCCTGTTTTCAAACCCAGATCACTTACAGCACAATGATGGCAGAGCCAGCCACCGGGATAGAGACTGTTCTGGGAGAGGACCTTCTCCACCTGTTGGGCTGAAGCCAGGCCATGGGACAGAAAAAAACTCAAGATACTTTAGGCCAGAGAGGGGGAAATAGGGAGCTATAGCCTAGTGGATTGTATTCACCAGAAGGTAAAACACCTGGCTTCTGGTCCCTGTTCCCCAAGACTGTTGATGTATTTTACATGAAACAGTCACTTGATCAAATATAGAAGCAGTTCTAGTAGGGTCTTTCCCCTTTCAGATGAGTGCCTTCATCTCCAGACTATAGAGAACAACTCGCTTTATTTGGCATGTACGTGCCTGATAGAAATTTATAATGAAGGTATATTTTTCCTTAACTCTGTATCAGGCCATGGGAAATACCAGTAGGGAAGTATTTTTTTTTAAATTAAATTTCATAATAATTATTATTTTGTTACTTATTTTTAAATTATTTTGTCTTTGGAAGAAGTGTTTGTTGGGGGAGAGGGGGGTGTTGTTAAAGTCCTAAGTTATGCACATTATTCATTCTGTATCAAAGTGGTGGCAAAAAACCTTTGCTGGCCTTGTTAAAGTCTATGCTCCAGTTGGCTGGCTCCAAGTGCCTGCATTTTATTTTCATACAGCATAACAATACTTAATTTCTTTCCATTTATGCTCTGCACTGGCCAATTTAGTTCAGCATCAGAGTGCGGGTAGAGAAAGTCAAGAGCCCAAGAGACAGATTTTAATTAGAAGGCAATCAAGCCACCAGATGGCTCCCTGATGTTTTAAATCTTCACTTGGGTGAAATAAATTGACTTTTCTTGAAAATATTACTGGAGTATATTTTAAACAATGCCCCAAAGCTGAAACATAAAACAGCTCTGCATCGTTGTGAGCGTAATTTGTAGACTCTGAGATATACATTGGAGTGTTTTATTTCTTTAATAAAAGGCATTAAGGTTGGAATCCCTGGCCTCTTTCACCACATACCCCCTGCTCTGGTTGTAGTGTGGTTTTAATTTTAGAAATACATTTTCATTCTTGAATTTAATTAATTGCCCCAATTAACAAACAATAGTTAGATTGAATCTCAGATAAGCAAACTTTTGTGTGTACTGATCTCAGTGAATCCCAGCTTCAGTATTGTGATGGGACTAATAGCAGTCAAAGTTACTTAACTCCCAGACTCTTCATTGTACAGAGGTTAAATGACTTGCCCAGTCCTACGGTGCACTGGTGGTAGGCTCTGGATGGGATAGGAGGATGTAGTAGATGAGATCTGAGATGAGTTCAGGTGCAGAACGCAGCATCCTGAGTTAAGGGAGCATAAATAAAGCAACGTTCTTGCCTCAGGCTCTGTCTTCTGGTTTTCCCCTCTTCCATTATGCATGTTCAGCAAAGCAAACCAGGTACCTTCCCAAATCACTGAATCTATCCCTTATTGAAAGAAAAGCTTCTCAGACACTGTCGCAGACTAAGTAGAGGGCTGCTTACCAAATGAAGCATCTGTACGGGGACCCCCAGAAATCACTTTGTTGAGTTGACTTGGTCCTTTCTCCTTCAGCTGAACATTGAGGTCCATGCAATTTATTTTTGTCTAGCAGATGACTTCAACTGCTTCCTCCTATCTGGTCCTTGGAGATGTTATTGGCCTGATCCAAAGCCTGTGTGCAGTTAATGGAAAGACTCTTGCCTACTGAGCTTTGGAGCAAGAGCTATGTATGCCAGTAATGCTGTTTTTCATAGGAATAGAGTTGTGCTCCACTGTTCTTGGTAAAATTTGTCTTCCCCACACTGCTGTACAGCCAGGAATGGTTGCATTTTAGCAATAGAGCATGGCACCTATGGAGGGGATATTCAGAGTCACGACTCACAGAAAGTTTAATTGCCGTTTGTGATCAGAAGCCTCTCTCTGTGCTCCGTGGTATTCCTTCCTGCAGACAAAGGGACAGGACAAAACTGAAGACCATCGTTAAAAACATTCTCTCTAGATAACTAGCCCAGGGTCACCTAAGTCCTGCCCCCTATCCATCAGACAACACTCCCAGAAAGCAGTCATTCCATATGCACCTTGCCCGCTGATTCAGTTTATGAAATAATACTATCAGTGTTTCATGTCTAAATCTGGAGAGGCCGCTGTGTTGAGGACATTGTTATTTATATACAGCAAGGCTGTCCAACTACTGGGCAGTAGGTTGTATGCTGTGGGGGTGACTTTTGAGCTGCATGTGGTGTGGGTCACATGCCATGGCAGTGGCTCTCCCAGGGTCCCCCAGCCATCCAGGTGGATGCCTCCTCTCCACCCCAGTGCATCCACTGCATGCAGCACGGACCCCTCCCCAGGCCCCCTACAATTGCCCTATCCCATCCCCAGGATCAGGGACAGAAAGTAGAAGGCAGAGGAGAGAGGGGGAGCCCAAAGACTGTGGTCACTACCACACTTGGAGTAATGGGTGGGTGGGAGACCATGTGCTACATATTAAGCCCTTGGCCCATGAGCCATGAGTTGAACAGCCCTGATCTATAACATATTATTTCTACTGAGCAGCCACCAGTCTT
>NW_005842018.1:2370567-2381442 GCF_000455745.1 Alligator sinensis | reverse complement strand
TGCAGCTTGCTTGCTATTCAGAATGAGTTGCGGCAGCAACCTGGGACCAGGATGCATCTTGCTTGCAACTCAGGCCCTCAAGGTCTGGAGCATTTGGACCTCAGGCGCTGCTTGGAACAATTTTGGAGGGGGGCTAGCTCTGATCTTCCCATCCAGATGTGAATTCATGGGGGAGATGGAATTTGAGAGGCTGCCCCTTTTTTACGTTATATAAGGACAACTGATTCAGTAAAAGTATCAGCCATGTTTTTTTCAAACTATTGATTATTTTAATGTATTATGTACTGGGCCAAGGTGAGAAAAGGCCACTTACATATATCAACATACAGAATGTTTAAAATAAAGAGTTTCCAACATAATGTTTAACATTTATTGGGGAAGAAAAGTATTTACTACTTCTGTTTTCCTAACCTCTTGCGAGCACACCGAAAGAATTCTTCTTATTGAACCCTTAGACTTTTAATGCAGTCACTGAACTCATATGCATTTGCCATATGTTTTAGTTAGCCATTAAATGGTTGACTAAGGCCTTTAGTTGGCCTGTAAAACTGAACTGATGACATTTTAATATTGTACAGGGACTGCCACTGCCAAATAGAAAACAGACATCTCTAGTGCTGTGGTGCTCAGATGGATCAATTCTTGCCTTGAAGTGAAGGAGCTGGACCAGTGAGCTGAGTACTGGAAACCAGGGCAGCATAAATAACACGGCTCAAGCAGAAGAGCATTTTTACCAAGGGCTTTGAATGTTCATACATTTTTATAACTCATTATTTAAAGGACTTCATAAATCATCTGCCTGAAGTTTGTTTTCCAAACTGTTCTGTAACAAATGGCCAAAGCGAATAGCCTCATTCATCACATAAATACATCCTGTTCATGCTGTGGACAGATTGACTTGCTCTTCCTTTGTAAGACCAAGCTGTTGCTCTTGGTCATCTATTGTATGTTATGGAAGCTACGGGTGCCATCTATTAAAATATGGGCATATGAATACATTTGTTGTTGGGATACTTTTAGGCTTTCACAGAGATCAGTGGAAGTTTTGATGTTCACTTGAATTGTAGCAGGTTGGGGCTTTTGTTCTTCTTTAACATTAGCCTAAATAGAACTACAAAGACAGTCAGAAAACATATCCATGCATTGCGCCCCAAAAGAACTGCGGCTTGTGGCTACTACATTAATTACTAGGCTTTTCTACATGCTAGTGGCTAGTCCTGTGTCTCCAATTGATTCAGTATGGAGCCTAGCCTGTGCCACATGCACATGCATGCTGTAGAAAGCCTGAGAGGTGGAAGGTGCTCCTGACTTAGTTTCTGCAATGGCCGGTCAGTCTTGAGCCCTCTCTATTGAGAGAGGCAATGGCTGCACACCCACTGCCTACGTGGTAAGTGCAGTAGGAGGAACAGTGTAAGGATAGGAGAGTGAATGCCTTTTGGTTGAGAGGGGGCCTGAATGGGTCAGCGTGGCCCAGTGCCAGGAACCACAGCTCACTGCTCCTCACCAACCCAGTAATCAGTAAAGGGGAGGAGAGCATAGGACAAACTCAAACTCCTGTCCAGGAGGGCCCTTCCCTTTCTTTTGTGACCTGTGCTATGGACTTAGTCCCTCCAACTTTCTGTAGCAGCTCCACACTGAAGTAAAGGCACCACCTCATAATTTTCCTTTTGGGGATGCTGAGAGTCTCTTTCTATGCTCCCATCCCTTCGGGATTTGCAGATGTCCTGTTGTCGGCACACCACAGAGTTGCTCCTGACCACATTCAGCAGTGTCTCCTGCATACTGTACTGCATACCAATGACTGATGATGTGAAGTATGGAGATTAGTATCCTAGCATCTGTGCCTGCACTGTGCAGGCACTGACATACTGTGGTGTCACTGTTAAGATGGATGAATGGCATCTACACAATTGCACCCACAGTAGCATGCACATATGCTACTAGACCTTGTCTACACATGGGATTTCATTGTAATAGCTCCTGCAGAATGGTTCTCCATGTCAGCACCTTGTTTGGGTGGGTTACATGGCTAAGTGACACCTCCTGCCTCGTAAATGCAGGGTCACTGCTGACTGCGCTGCCACAAACTTGATTCCTCATCAGACTCTAACATTAAGTATATTTGGAGCCAAATCCTCCTTCAGTGTAAGTTGGTGTTGTTCCACTGAAATCCCTGGGCCTATTCCACTGCAGATTTGCTCATGATATTTAATAGCTACGTTTCCATGTCAAAAGCATGGAACTCATCAACTTTATTTACAGCTCATAAGCCCTTGGTGTCAAGGTCTCTGTCTTCAGACTTGCCTGTGAACTTTGCAGTAGCCTGAGAACGATGTAAATAACGTGAGCTGTCTGTCGGACCTCCAGCTCTCGGGGAGGGCAGGCAAGTCCGGCAGCCTAGGACACAGGCGGGCTGTATTTGTCGGGCTGTTGTTCAGGTTTTGTTTCATCTGCTTGGTTCTTTTCTTGCTTTGAGTTGAGAAGGAGCTGTTGCTCTTCCCTTTCACACTTCTCTGTGTTTAATATATAGCAAAGGTGCCAAGAGGCTGGGATTGAGGTATAGTCATTTTCATTATCAAATGTAAAAGAAAGTTTAAGCTCTTCTAGTTCAAAGCTGTAGATGAATCCCTTTCTGCTAAGAGGTTTATAAAGTCATGTGTTTTAACCGACAGGAGCATCCAGTGTGTTATCAGATGCCGTGGAAGCCAATTGAAATACAGTGCAAGGATAAGCTCTTGCTCCCTGAATTCCCTCCAGAACGGTGCGAGTTGTTGTAGTGACCATTTAGATCGGCTCCAAGAGCCAGCGGTTTCCTTACAAAAACATTCCTGTCCATTATCATGACAACTTGTGTCTGTGAACGTCACAAACCAGAGATGGGATAACATTGTTTTCTGGTTCATGTTTCTTCCAAAGCCTCATTGACATACAGCATGTTCCAAGGTTCATGTACGTACTTGAGCCATAGTCAGAGGCGATGGGTTGAACAGAGTGGCTGTATTTCAAGCTTGCGTATTTCTATTGCAAGTATTGCTCTGAGCTGTGCCTGTAACTTGTACATAGTGTTATATACATGAAGGTAAATGTGTATTCGTAGAATACAGGATGCTAAGAGGGTCAGCTGGGCCTTTTAAATTGCCTGGAGACTTCTATGAGGCACTCCTTTTGGAGACACCCAGCATAAAACAAATGTACACCCTGCTGTCTCTCAGATGTATGAGATACACGGAGGGAGGAAAGTTGGGCTGTGCTACTTTCTTCCTATCTTCTTTGGAGTGGGTATTGGAATGGGTGCTAGCAGGAGGCTATCCTGGAGAGCAGGGCTGCAACCGTGTCTGGCTCTGTTGTGGGACAGACGTTACAAGAAAATGTTCCTTGAACCGTACCTTGCTGCCTCTACCTTCTTTGCACGCCTGTGCAGAAGACTTGGCTAATAGAAGGGCTCTGCTGAATCCATGAGAACCAGCGTACCACTTTACCCCGTTCAGCCCAGATCCTGTCTAGGTCTAATTAGTTGTTGCAACAGTTCTGATATTTTTTTTCCAGCTTCAACATTTCCAATGCAATATTTTCACTAACTAAAAAGCCTGATCTGTCATTAATCTGCCTATTAAAATTTATTAGAGAAATAAATGCTGCATGTGGCTTTCTTTTTATTGCAATGGTAACACAGGACTGTCCATAGACTTCTCTAAAACACAAGAAGAAATTGATTTTCCTTTGCTGTTGTTACAGGAGATGTGTGGCACAGATCTGCTCCCCTCTCTTAAATACAGAGTCAATGCAAATTTACTTGTGTTGACTCCTAAAGTCAAGGGCATCACCCAGAGGTGGGGGGTTTTCAGTTCCATGACATTTAAAACCGTCTCTCTGCAACACGTGAAAAGAGGGTGCAGCCCAGAAGCAATAATAAATAAGCAGACATTGAAAATCTCTCCCTGCACCGTGGGGCAGTCCTAGTAAAAGCTGAAACATCTGGCAGCAGGCCAGCCTGGATTTTTAAAGATGTTTTCAGAAGCAGTAATAGCAAATCACAGCCTTCCCTAAAAAGTATCTTTTATTTTGCAGGCATCTTCATTAGTAACATGAGGGGGCATATGTTTTCATTTGTCTGATTAGATTCCTCGAAAATCAGTCTCCATGATGAGTCATTGATTTTCCTTACAAACATTTAATTGGTCTGGCTCAAGTTAGCTACCAGTAGGTCTATAAATGAGGAATTATTAAAATAATCCCTGGGAACATTTATTTTATGTAGGCATTCTAGAGACAGGTTATTTTTTAAAAGCTGTTATTGTGATTCAGCTTCATCTTATAACAAATGACTTCCTTTAAGGTATGGATTTTTATTCCTTTCAAAATGCAATAAATTCTGCTATTGCTTATAATAACAACTGACTTTCAATCATTTGCCTGTCTGATCTAGCCTAGCCATCAAAGATGGAATTAATGGTCACATATGCAGCTCCTGTGTCCAGCTGCTTTTACTGGCTCCTTCCGTCCATCTTTCTTTCCCTCACATTTTTGCAGAAGGTGTTAAGGTGGGTTTTGCATTTTTCTGCATTGATGATCAGATATCTGCTCATTCTCCTCCCTGCCATTAAGTAGTTTCATGGTCAAGGACTCTTCTTCAAGATTTCCCCAGGGCTGAGTTGGGAGTAAAATTCTCATCAAAAACAGCTGTTTGGGAGGATCATACGGTCAGCTTCTAGTTTTATTCGGAAAATGCTAAGAATCAGGACCAGATGCACTGTTTTGGGGTTGGTTTTTTTTAAAGAAAATATGTTTTGTGCATTATAAAAGCTTCCTTACAGCCATGAGAGCACGTGTGTACTGCTTGCCTCCTGTCCAAACTAGCAATAAATTAGCTGATCCTTGCAGACCCTTGCAGTGGATAGTCCCTGAAGATGGTATTAGCTCTGACTAATGTTACTTTTCAGGGCAGAAAATTCCAGGTACTAACTGGTCATGATGATGTCCTTGTGAACGACACTTTGAGCTTGTTACTAATACACAGGTAACATCATGAACAAAATCCACTTCCAGGAACATGTACGGTTAAAACAGTTCTTGAGCACTGCAGTAACTCATGGTGGATTGTTAGGTAATTACATTACAATAGTCCAGAAAAGTTCAGCGTGTATCATTTGAGATAGCCCCTGTCCTGGGGTACTCAGTCTTCAATTGTTCCTTGCCTTGCAATCCTGCATGAGTCTTGGGTCAGGTGCGTGTCATCCTGAAAAGAGCCAGGAGGGAATGAGTTAATAGGAGTAAAAAAAAAGATGGAAGAAAAAGGCAGAGTGCTAGGGCAGAGGTAAGGGAAAGACAGCTCCCTGTAGGGCAGGGAGATTGGAGCTAGTTCTGGAGAGAGTGGGGGCAGCCAGGGAGAGCAAAGGCAGCACAGCTAAAGTGCTAAGAAAGGGGCAGTCATTGAGAGAAGCACTGAGGCCAGGAGGGATGAAGTGGGCAACAAAAGAGCTGTAGAGGACAACGGGTAGGGGAAAGGTAGGCAAATTTGCAGTCAGTAGAGAGAGAAAATAATTCCCAGTTTAAACTGAAGAGCACTGGGATTGTGGCCAGTCTTAGGATAGAGATGGTGCTTCCCCCACCAGCAGCACTTTTACTGCTGCTATTTCCCACCTTTTGACTTCAATGCTGGGAGCTGCTTGCTCTTCCTCCAGCAAGCCCAGTTTGCTTCTCCAGGCCTCAGTGATGTGCAGTGGGGGGCTTCGAAGCGCTCTCTTCTGAAGTGCATGGCAGTGTTCTTCCAAGCTGTACAGTCCACATGGGATGTGTTAGAAATGCCCAGCAGCATTGATTTTTGGGAGGCAGTCTCCAGGCATGTGGTGAAAGCACGTTACCGTCCCCTAAGGCTGGGAGTCAGCAGTTTGAGGGAGAAGAACAGAGACCTGGGAAGATGATCCACTGCATCAGTTAGAGAAGAGAAGAGTTAGCTACAGAAATAAGGTTATTGATCTGGGTAATTCTGTTCCCTGCTGCTCCTGGGCTACATCACTGAGCATGCTGTGTGGCAGAGCGGCCAGGTTCAGCTCGATGCTTTTTGCCATGTTCCCCTTTTAACCACGTGTTTATTCTGTATACATTTTAACTATATATCGGGGCTTTGGCATGTTTGAAGGTATAGCTGCCCCTTGGACTAGTTGTATCCTTGTCTATACATTCAGCCCTGGCCATTGGACAGCCCATGTGCCAGTCTGTAATAGTTGGTCTCAGCCATTGGCTAGCCTCTTGCTCTTAGATCTTGACTCTAATCCGTGGTTGGACTTCCCATGCCACAGAACCGTGTACCATGGAAGACTAAAACAGTGTCTGTCTGTAGGTGGCTATTGAGAGGTCGAATATCCTTTTTGGAAGAGAAAGGACATATTACACCTGGGAAAGCAATATTTCAGAATCAGAAAAAGAGGAGGCCTGGCTCAATGTGGACAAAAGTCACCATCTTTTCCATTTTGAAGGACCTAGTAAGATCTAGTGGCCAGAAGCCCGAGCTAGGCAGATTAAAACTGGAAATAAGGGGCAGCTTTTGACAGTGAATGTGATTCATCATCAGAGAGTATTTCACCAAAAGGTGGGATGGATAATCCATCACTTAAAGGCTTTAAGTCAAGACTGGACACTTTGCCAGAAGAGATTCTCTGGTTCAGCCAGAAGCTGTGGCCTTGATGCAGAGTTCATATGGGCCGTGCTGTGCATGTGGTAAAGACTGGATGACTTTAACCATCCCATCTGGCTCCCAAATCTAGAAACCTGTCATCTTTGATTTTGAGAGAATAACTGAAAGATTTTTTTCAATGCCTGCTTGATACATTCAGTCCAGAGCTGTGTGTGTAATTTATTCGAAGGATTTAGTCTCTTTCTTTGTTCACCAGTTATCTGCAAGAAGTTTGTCATTTCCTTCAGTTCTTTCTTCAAAAGCTGCTGAACACTTTCTCCGTGTAATGGGGGTTTGCATATGTCTCATGAGTAAGCTGGTATGACTGATAATAAAGAAATGCCTGATAAAACATGCTACCTTGATTTGTGTGGGCTAGTTTTGATTTGCGTTTGTGCTGGTTCCATTTCGTTTTATTGGATAAGCTTATTTTTTTTCAGAATTAGACTTCTGGGGCAATGAGTTACATTTTTTTTTAATTCAGATTAATTTTGTGTGTCAAATTCAGCCCTAAGCAGAGGAACCAACTCAAGGCCTATGTACAATGTAAGTCCTGGAAGAATTCAAAATCAAGGCTTACATGAGACGAGACAACTGTGGCCTTAAAATTCATTCTTTCCATTAACATTTTTGCCTGCAAACTCATTTTGTATAATCTTTACGGAAATCAACCTCAAAGGAGGGATGAACAGGGGAAAGTGAATTGTTAATATTATTCAAGCAAACAATAGCAGTAAAATAGTTGAGGGCACCAACTGAGAATTGCATTATGGAGCTTCTGTTCTTTTCAGATATTAGGAGAATCCTTACCATTGTATTAACAATTATCATTTAATAGCTGTCGTCTGTGCCTTGTGCAATTTAAGGCTTCCCTTCCCACTTGCTTCAGTTTTGATTATTTTTAGGTTCTTGTTTTTCCGAGTGAATGCTGGCAGGACATCGAAGTTGGTTTCCACTGGAAACAAGTTAAAGGGAAAACAGAATCTGACCTACTAATAGTAAAATCTGACCTACTTTTAAATTGCTATCAGGTGGGCAATATCCTCTGAATTCCAAATATCGATTTATTCTAGATAATGCTTAGAAGTTTGCTGTTAGTGATAAAATATGGAATTCAACTCCCAAGAAACAAACAAAAAACGGAAAGGAAAAAACCTATGTGTTTTATGCTTGTTATACTGTGGATAAAAAGGGCTTCATTACGCTACAACAAACTGAGACATTTAAGTGGCACAATTGCATGGGTATGACGAGCAGGAGAAATCTTGTTTGGAGCGACTCACAAGAATTGTACATAAGCAAATGAATAAAGCAGAAATCAATTGCTTTCGTGGAGTTACTTGTTAGTGGGTGCATCTACACAAGACGCTTAACTGTGCAGTAGCATAGTTTACTGCGCAGTAAGCAAGTGCGTCTACACGTGCACATGCTTACTATGAAGGAAACCCCACTAATCACGAGTAAATTTGCTACCTGCAAATGCAAGTAGCAAATTTACTTTCAGTTAGTAATGGCACAATAGTGCTTGTGTAGAAACCTGACCAGGAGCAAATCTGCTCCTGGTCAGCCATCCACCAGAGGGCAAGAGATTACTCCCAGCCCCTGGGAGCTGCTTGCTGCTGGGGCAGGCTCCGCCACCTGAGCCTGGGTGGGTACTGTGTCCCCCAGCCCCTGTACCAGGGAGCTCCAAGCCCTCCGCTCTGAGATTGCAGTTGAGGGGGAAATCCTTATCTCCCAGCCCCCACTCCGCCATCATGATTGGGGAACAGGGGGCTGGGAGACGCTTATCTCCCAACACTGGCCCCAGAACTGCGGAGCTCGGACTATGAGATAAGGGTCTCCCAGTGCTGGCCCTGCAGTGTGGCGCTGGCACTGGGAGCTCCCTGCTGGCAGGGGCTGGGGAGCCTGTTCCCCACCCAGCTCCATGCTCACAGAGCTGAGCAGAATCACGGAGCAGGGGCTGGGAACTGTCCTGGGCAGGGGCAGGTCCCACTCCCGTGCTCCGATTGGGTGATTGAGGCACGGGGCTTGGAAAGAGCTGCAGGGGAGGGGTGTAAGTCTCAGCTCCCTGCCCAAGTCGGCCAGTGGGGCAGCTAGCACTAGCTGTCCCACCAGTGGATCGGAGCAGGGGGCTGGGACCTGCCCTTCCCCTGCAGCTCTTTCCAAGTCCCCTGCCCCGATCAGAGAGCCAGAGTCAGAAGCCCCCTGCTGTCGGGGCAGGGGAACATTGCCTCTGCCCCAGCAGCAGGGAGCCCCCGGGGATAGGGTGTAATGTCCTGTCCCTGGCCAGGAGACAGCTGTTTACTGGCCCCATACTCCCTGCCAGCCCCTTGGCTAGCACCCAGGGGAAGCCTAGGGCTTCCCCTGGTGGCTGCAGGGCCCCAGGAAGTGGGAGTGGTGGGGTGGGAGATCCCCAGGAAGCGGGAGCAGTTTGCTGCCATTAGCAGTAAATCTGTTCCTGCTTCCCTGCATGTGTAGATGCCTGCTCAGGAACATTTATGCATGAGTAAATAAAATTGATGCTTGATCAAATGCATGTGTAGACCTGCTCAATGAGTTAATGAATGCTGTGTGTGTGTGTGTGTGTGTGTGTGTTTAAATTAATATTGTATGATCTCAACGAGACCTATTGGTGCCTGAATTATGGTATATTAATTCATGTGTTGGTAGGTTGATGGCATTGGGTGCATCTACACATGCGCTTTAATGTGCATTAGCCTATTTTAATGCACATTCAAGCATCACAAAAAAATTGTGCATTTTCGCTAATGCGTATTAAAATAGGCTAATGCGCCTTTTTCCAGTATCTCACAGTGGAGGTACAAATTTAATGCCCGTTAGCAAAAGTGCATTAATGAATGTGTAGAAGTGGCCACTGAGTCTTTGGCATCCTGCCCACAGAACACGCTGGATGTAAATCCATGATGCAGTAAATTTTCCCTGGATTTTATCTTTTGAGCTCATTAAAAACTGGTGAGGGAAAAATCTAAACTAATCCCAACTTTTAAAAATATGTGAGAATGTATACACCTTAATCCTGGTGATCAGCAGATTATAAACTTTTGCTTGGCTCTTCTGAGAGAGAGGATAAGTGCCAACCCTTATCTGCCCTTTCAGGTTGTAGGCTGCTGAGAAGCGATTGTGACGTGAAAATTTGTAACAGAAGTCCTTAGGATCTGTCTGCTCAAGGGAAATTTACCATTGCAAAGTTTGCTATTAGAGACATGCACTTTACTGATAATGTTACCAGCAGGATTACTCATTCTGCAATACCTAGTGGGCCTTTGGCTACACCCTGTTCTTATTATAGATAGAGTTAAACTGTAACTGAGATATAGATTTCATAGACATAAGGGCTGGAAGGGACCTCAGAAGATCATCGAGTCCAGCCCCCTGCCCCAGGGGCAGCAAGTCAGCTGAGGCACAGGATCCCAGCAAGATAAACGTCCAATTGACTCTTAAAGGAGTCTGAGTTTTTTTGGCAACCGTTGATCCTTCTGGATCATGGTGTATGCATGAGAGGTCACCCAGACCTTCAACACATATGCCTAGGCAGGAGTTTTGGAGGAGTGGGGGCTGCCCAGACCTTCCATCCCCCCTTGAGACCACTGAGACAGTATCCAAAGGCCAGACTCAGTCCAGGCGTTGGTGCCTCCATGGCTGTATTTGCATAAGCATCCAGGAATTGAAAAGTTTAAAATAAATTGCTGAGGCAGACACCCTGCATGGAAGACTATTCCAAACAATTTCAGGGGTGTAGGTTGTAATCGTGTTGGTTTAAGGACACAGGCAGACAAGGTTCTTTGGGTGCATCTGATATCTTCTATTAGACCAACTTAAATAGTTGGGAAAAAATTCCTCAGCCTGACAAAGGGTTTTTAAACCCAAAAGCTTGCTTAAAATTTTTTCCATTCCAAACAATGCTTGGTAGTAGTAAGTGTCTGAAAACAGGGTCATACATTGAAAAGTGACAGGGCAACTTAACTGTAGGTGTTGCTACCCGCACTGCATTTAGTACATATGTATTATATTTAAGTCTGAATTAAAAAAAAAAATAGAGCAAGATTAATTTTGTCCCCTTCCTCTATTGGCCTCAGGGTACATATTTATGGAAGAGCCTGGTTTTAAGATCCTGATTTAAAACTGCAATAGCAAGAAAATTCCTTGCCTTGTTCACATTGAATAGTTTATGATGTGTAGGG
>NW_005842018.1:2369638-2370536 GCF_000455745.1 Alligator sinensis | reverse complement strand
AGGGAATGAGGAATCTGGTGCAATTTTCGAAGGTGAGTGTTGAATAAAGCAGGTCTCTGTAGGATTTATAATATTTTTATAGGAACAAACATCCTTGCCTGATTAACACCTTGGATTATTGGCACCGAGATAATTTTAATCACCTAATTATATTTGCAGGAGGTCATACTAAATTATAGTAATGGTCCTTCCTGGACCCCAAAAAAATAGCTATGAATCTGAATTTCTCTCTTTGAGCTGTTTTTTTCAGTTTCTTTTTGCATGTCACTCAGTTTGCACAATGAGACTTAGCTCAGCCAGTTTCTCTTTCCTTTAGGATCACATACTGGTCTGATTTACATTCTGGTTCTCATGCACTTGGACAGTGCAGAGGAAAACAAACAAAAAAATCCCTCTCTTTTATAAAAACAAACAACAACCCAAAAACCAAAAAAAAAAGCAACCCCCAAAATGAAAGCATTATATTAATGTTTATTCTTGTAAACTCTTTTTCTGAAAAACCAAAGATTTGGAGCCCAAACTTCCAGACAGTGCCTCTTTACTTCACTCACACTATTCTTGTCTCATTTCCCTAGTCTGGCTCTGTGCCTCCTGTATTGGTTTATCTAAACTGTGAATTAAACTAGTCCATTATTTAGAAATATTGACCTGATCCTGCATCTACTGAAAGCAGTGTGTGTGTTGTATATAAACACGTGCACATGCTATTGGTTTCACTGGAAACAGGATGCGACCCAACGTTTTTGACATCATTATTAAAAGGCTCATAGGCCATCATAGACATTTTACAGAGCTTGCACCTGGTGCCTGTGGCGGGCCAGTAGGGGGCGCTCCTGCGTTGAGCCGCCCACCTCCCTGCTCCCGACCACCTTCCAGGCTCCGAGTGCCTCCCTGGGGT
>NW_005842018.1:2367879-2369041 GCF_000455745.1 Alligator sinensis | reverse complement strand
CTCCCAGGCGCCAGGCTTTTGTCTGCAGACAAGGAGCGAGATCCCCGCTGTGAGAGATTCAACAGCAGCCTCTCAGGCTGGCTGAGACAGGTCTCTGGAGAGGGGCACCGACGGGGCATTTCTGCCACAGTGCCATTTTCAGTGCTGTGGTTCTTCAGGCTACTGGATCTTATGCAATTTTTATTATGACTATACTTATTGCTTTTGTGCTTGCTGGTTTCAAAGTCCCTTTATTATTCACCATAGCAGTGTGTCTTCTGAAGGTCTGGTTGCTTATGACCTATGGCATTTCAGGCTAAGTTGACTGAGCAAAGCAAACCTTCACTACTGCTCATCATACGTGTGACACTACGTTGCTGTAGTAACACGCTACAGCAATGTAGCATCCGCGGGCAAAACCCGTGACGCTGCATCTATGTTGCTGTAGTGACTCAATCCCCCCAATATAATGTGTTGCTACAGCAATGTAGTGCCTAAAAATAAAACGGATCTTTGAAAACTCTTGGCGCTCTGGTGTAGTGTCTGAAGACTGGAAGAAGGCCAATGTGGTGCCTATCTTCAAGAAAGGGAGGAAAGTGGATCTGGCTAACTATAGGCCCATTAGCCTGACTTCTATCCCGGGGAAGATCTTAGAAAAGTTTATTAAAGAGACCATCCTTAATGGACTGGCCGACGCCAACATCTTAAGGGATAGCCAGCACGGGTTTGTTGCGGGTAGGTCTTGCTTGACCAATCTCATTTCCTTCTACGACCAGGTGACCTATCACCTGGACAAGGGAGAAGAGATTGATGTCATATATCTTGACTTCAAAAAAGTCTTTGACCTGTTTTCCCATAATCGCCTCTTAGAGAAACTGGCCAATTGTCGCCTTGGGTCCTCCACGAGCCACTGGCTGGAAAACTGGCTCCGGGGTCGGACCCAGAGGGTAGTAATCGATGGAAGTCACTCATCGTGGTGTCCTGTGACCAGTGGGGTCCCCCAAGGCTCTGTCCTTGGACCCATACTGTTCAACATCTTCATTAATGATGTGGACACTGGAGTCAGAAGCGATCAGAACTGGCCAAGTTCGCCGATGACACCAACCTCTGGGGCAAAGCATCCACACCAGAAGACAGGCAGGTTATCCAGGCTGACCTGGACAGGCTCAGCAAGTGGGCAGAC
>NW_005842018.1:2321654-2367765 GCF_000455745.1 Alligator sinensis | reverse complement strand
TCATTCTCCCCTTGTACTCGGCCTTGGTGAGGCCGCAGCTGGAGTACTGCGTCCAGTTTTGGGCTCCACAATTCAAAAAGGATGTAGAGAAGCTTGAGAGAGTCCAGAGAAGAGCCATGTGCATGATCAGAAGTCAGGAAAACAGACCTTATGATGACAGGCTGGGAGCTATGGGCCTCTTTAGCCTGGAAAAGCGCAGGCTCAGGGGTGATTTGTTGGCCACCTATAAGTTTATCAGGGGTGACCACCAGTATCTGGGGGAACGTTGGTTCACCAGAGCGCCCCAAGGGATGACGACTAGGTCAAATGGTCATAAACTACGACAAGACCGTTTCAGGCTGGACATAAGGAAGAATTTCTTTACTGTCCGAGCCCCCAAGGTCTGGAACAGCCTGCCACCGGAGGTGGTTCTAGCGCCTACATTGAACACCTTCAAAAGCAAACTGGATGCTCATCTTGCTGGGATCCTATGAACCCAGCTGACTTCCTGCCCTTTGGGCAGGGGGCTGGACTCGATGATCTTCCGAGGTCCCTTCCAGCCCTGGTGTCTATGAAATCTATGAAATTGTGCATGGCGCGCACAGTGCAGTACCAGCTGTTGCTGCGCTGTCTTTTAGTACTTCCAAAAGGCGTTACTAAATGATGGCGCAGTAACAACGGTGCCATAGCAGCGTGTGTCAACGCATCCGCTGTGTTTTATCACTGTGCTCCACAATGGTTTAAGTAGAACAGCAGTACTCAACCTTTCAAGCCTTGCTGGCCAGGTGAGTCGCACAGGCCTGGTCCGCAGCCTGAATCTAGCATGTGGCACCAGTCCACAGGTGCAATCTGGCATGCCAGCCCAGCCTCACATGCTAGATCTGGCTATGGAGTGATCCTGGATCAACTCATGCAGCCATGACATCCAGCCTCTAGGGCTCAGATCCAGAGATTTGGTATCAGGGGAGTGGTGGCAATGTTAATTGCCAGGGCACTGGGCTCTGCCGTGGCAATTAACTCTGCTACTAGTCCCCCGCTGTCAAATTTCTGGATCCGTGGGCAGCCCTGTGGGCTGGATGACACGGCTGCATGGGCTGCGTGTGGTAGGTTGTACCACTGAAGTAGCATGTTACATGCTGGACACTGCTTTTCCATCCAAGCTTATGGTGTGAAAAACTTGAAGCAAAGGTGTTGAGAGTTGTCTCCACGATCCACTTTTCCTAACAAACCATTTCTAGCAAAATAATGAAATACTAATTCCTAGTCTTAGAGTGCTTTTCATCAGGTGAGCTCAAGGCGCCTTGCAAAGTAGGTCTGCTGCTTTGGGATTTCACAGGTAATTGTCGCCTGGAAAATTCCCGTCAGTTAAACTATTGACAGTTGATAGCGGTATTGAAATGATACTTGGCCTGCATTTAGGAGTTCTGCCTTTACTAGTTTTCTGGGCTCAACTACATTTCAGTGTGGGCGGTCTGACACCTCTTGTCTCATGTTTGCTGGATGCCGCCAAGCCCCTGTGAAGCCCTGTTGCATTTCTGTTGATGCTGTGATGAAAGTGTAACACTACCTGTTGATGTAGGAATAACCTGCCCGCCTCTCTAGCCTCATGCAATTGTGAATCAGGCTGACTTCCCAAAGAGCTGCCTTAGCGAGTTATTGAGGACCATGACCTGTGGACTCTGAATAGGCATGCTGTTTTCTTTTTAATCCTACTGCTGGTGATTTTATCAACGAGGCTTTTAGCAAAAACACAATTAAACTGTCAGCCGAAAACAATCCCAATCCAGCACTATATTAGCCCGTGCCTCAGAAGAACACGAGGGGAAACAATACCAATGCTTTGTCAAATGGCAAAGGAGTAAAAACCAGTACCTAAAGGAAGGTTGGGATTTTTTCAGTCTCCTAAAAGTCTCTTCTCCTCTCCATGCATGTGTGCTACTGCAGTTAATAGCAGTGGGAGGTGCGCGGATGAGTTTTTCTGTGCAAATTGGTCATGCCAACAAAAGAAGAGAAGAATTAACATACAAAGCATCCTTTAAGTAAAACTAATATTGTTTAAATCCAGCCTTTAAAAAAAAGAACAGACTAGTGATTTGCCCTCTTCAGTGCAACCCCAGTACATCTATTCTGCTCTTGGGCTAGACTGGGATTATAATCCCAAATGATTTGTGAGCTGCAGCTTTGCCACACCACTGTGAAAGGGGAAGAGAAGTAGATCTGGGCTCAGTGGTGCAGGTGAAGATTTCAGATTGTGAAAACCATCATTGCTGAAGTGTGTGGATCCTGGGTTTTGGTTATATGGGCTAGGAGTCTGAGGTTGAGGGAGAGTTTGGGAGCTAACGTTGTGCTGGGTGTTCCTCCTCATCAGGGAACAAAAGTAAAGCAAAGATACTTCCTGCATCCAAATACTGCTGAAGGAAAGTAGGAAAGAACATAGTTATCCTTTTGTCAAGGTTGGGAAACCCTTGACAGTATTCTCGACAAAATGTGAATTAAAGGTTTCAGCTAAATGCTTCTGTTTAATAATTACAGCAACAGCATAATGGATGGAAAAAGATTCATTGTCTGGCCCTAAACTTGTCTCTGTTTACCCTACTTTCTTTCAGGGTCTACAGTTTGGCATGATACAGATTGCTGACTCTTTTCAATAGCCTACCAATGGCCAGATTGCATAAATGAAGTGCCATTTCTGGTGTCCTAAATGGAGGTTCCCGTTGCTCAACACTGCACTTGAGAACAGGGTCTTAAATGTAAAGGTTAAATCAGGACGGGCCAAGATATTTAAAAAAAAAGAAAAAAAGAAAGAAAGAAAGAAAAAGAACCTCTTAAAGGGAAACAAGGGGCAGGGATTCAGCTTGTAATTTTTCATTTTTGAGAGATGCCTGCGAGGTTTCTGAATCCCCCTCATTAGAACTGCTAGAGCGCTTCATAACAAAACTCCAGTTTGTGAGTTCATTGCAAACCCCAACATCATACTAAGTCATCTGAAAGGTTTTTCAAGGTTGGTGAACATGAAGAGTCCTCAGTGAAGCACTAATTCCATATTAAAAAATGATATATCACTAATGGAAACAACTGAACCCCTGTCTTCAAATAGCCCCGAGTCCAATCATTCCCAAAGGTCAGAATGCAGTATTTATACTCTAATTGCTGCGGCGACAGGTTCAGGTAGTGATATCAGACCCAAAGGATAGATCCAGTGACTCACACCTGAAGTTCTGGTTTCAGCCCATCTTTGCTTTCAGTGAATCTGGGCCTAGTTTTGAACCGTTCAGAGCCATTTTGTGGTTTCATATAGAAATGTTGCATGCTTTGGTCTGAAACCAGACAGCATTTGATGATTCCCATCTAAGCATTTGCTTCATTGGGTGCCCATGAGCCAAAAGAACAAAACAATTAACAAGAACCCTACATTTTAACTTACAAAGTATCACACTTTGTAAACACTTCTGGGTTTTTCCTTTTTTTCCTCTATCCAGTGGCCCATACTTGCATCACACCTTATCTGTATGAATTTCAATATGGTTTCTCCCTGTTTCCACTGGCAGGGGGAGGAGAGGGGAAGAAAATCAGGTCTGTTGCGCTGCCTTTCTTAAGTGCAATAAACTGTAATGAGCTGTATCAGTATATTCTTATGCAATAGGATATTTCTCTAACGGTTGCCTGTTTTTCCTTCTACCTACAGCCTTGCACTGCCTCAAGGTAAAGGCTGTTAAGCAATCTGTCTGCTTTCCCAAAGGAAGTGTTTATTAACACTCTTCCACTATCAAATATATTTTTATCATGTTGCGTCATTCCCTTTTGACTATGTTGATCCACATGAAGTTAGACCTTGCTTTAATGTCCTTTGCAGTATGACAAAAATTCCACCCTATTTGAGTCCCTGAAAACGCATTAATTACAAAACGGGGGTGGGTCCTTCTCCTCCTGGTTCCTCTTTTGTGAGGGTTAGATGATGGTTTGTTACAAAAGTAGATGAAATGTGGATTTCCAAGGACTTGAACAGGGTGGAAGAGATGCCCAATAGGTAGGCCCCTAATCTTACAGACTCAGTTTCCTTAGCTGAAAAATGGGGACAATACTGATTCCCAGCTACTTCACATGGCTGTTCAAATGATATTTGTAAAGACCTAGGATAGCCTCAGGTAGAAGACTCTGTAGAAGCATTACCCTTATTGTTGATTATCATGTAAATCCAAATAGTTTTATTAAATTTAGTTTCACATCTCTGTTGGAACCAGACACTGTCCTTTCTGTATAGTTACTTATATCAGTATACTATTTTATATAGTATACTGTACTACTACAGTGATACTAATCCAATCAGTTCATATTACATGAAACAGGGACGGAGTGCCATATGTTTATGGGTGGGGAATGGAGGCAAAGAGAAACTGCAGATCTTGGAGAGCTGTGGCAAGAGCTGGCAATGAAATTAGTTTTCCTGATTTCTAGTCCAGCAACTTAACCACAAGCTCATACTTTGTCTTATTGTTAAATAAATGGTTGGTACTGCCTCATCGAAGTGTAGCATGAACTGAACTGCAGTACCTCCAGGCAAGCACCTTTTTACTGAACGTGCTTGGAGGGACTTGCTGAACTAATAATGATACTCCAGGTCGTGTCGTAGCCCCTGAGCCATCGCCAGAGTTAAATTGCCATCAGCTAATCGCACTTGGCTGTTCCTCCTCAACCCTGTCCTTTCCAGGTTGACAAAATCAGAATCAGCGAGGAAAGAAAAAAATCCTGTTGCTCTAAGTTCATGTTGTGCAGATGTTTGGTGAGTTCGTCCCATCAGATAGACTACAGACAGCTCTCTTCCTGAGACATGCAGATTGCCACAGCAATTAGAAATACTCCCTTTTGTCTCTGGCCAAGAAACTGCCCCCTTCTCTGAGACAAGAACCCAGCTTCTCCGTCAACGCTGCTAGCTTCCACATTGCTATGTACGACTGGTCATCATGGCCATATAAAGGGTGAAGTTGGTGCCACGCTCATCAGCAGCACGGTCTATATGTGGCAAAGACCAATGTAAATGCATTACAGCTCCCTGGACACTTTTTTTTTCTTTTTAGATTCCCTGTTCACCTCAAAACAGAAGACCCAAGTCCTGATCTTTCTTTCACAAACGGGGTCCCAGCTACGTCACACCTTCCCAGGGCTAGAGAGAACCAGCGATAGACCTTCAGATGACGTAGGGCAAAGCATTGTCAGGGGCAGAGTCACAGCTTTGCCCTGGTATCGTTATTCCAGTGTAGGGTAAGTGCAGCTATGCTGCAACAGCAGCTTGCAGGAAGTAGACATTATTCTGCACTTGTAACACAGGTAGCCCTGGAGGTGTACGCTGGACCACAGTGATGCCCTGAATGAGCAGGAACTGACCCCTGCTGAATGCCCTTCTCATGTCCCTGCATTAAGCTTTGTTTTGCGACACAACAGCAAGGAGGTTGAAAATACGTCCCACGTGTTGAAAGAAAATTATAAGCAGATTGAGCCTGAGTGCAGCAGATCCGTGAAACTAAATTTGACCTTTTGATTAAGAAGCAAAGGACTTGCAGGGGGGAAGGGGGAATATCAAGTATTTGTGATGAAAAAGCATAGGGACTTATTCTCCCCAGGAGTGGGGGAGGAGAGAGACTTGCTGTATGAAAGCGTATGCTGTAAATCAGTGTGTAGGAAAGCAGTACCTGTTGTGAATAAAGTCCAAGGAATTGTGGAGAAGTGCACAGCCAAACACACAGAGATTTCCTAGGGAAAGGTACTGTATTCAATCATGTTAATTATGGCGTGGGCTACATTTTCAATGCAGTGAGTCCACGGGATACAAAAGGGCCTTGGGGGAAATATAACAAGACAATCAGTTAATAAAAGACAGATTAAAAAAACCCTGCATCTGCGTTCAGCGAATGGAGATATAGATTCTTTGCAAAGCATTTACTTGGCTCTTCCATGTTAAGAGAAGTGGAGCCTGGGTGAATTTTGTACTGAATGCACCTTTGTCAGGGCTTGGAGCAGTGCTCTGTGCTGTGCTGTACTGCCTGTACTCTGCATGTATTCATTTTCAATGTATAGCTCCTGTGGTGCCAACCGGAGAATGTGATTATTTGTGTGCAGGCGTATTCAGATAGAGGGAGCATTCCAGCTTTATGCAAGCAAAGCGACAAGGATGGGGGTGTGGAGAGGGTTTGGGGCCACATCTCAACCCCATCCGGCCTCTTGGCTACCTCTGCTGAGTCGTCACCTTGAGTATCACATAGATGCCAGATAGGGTTGCCTTCTCTGTTTGAAGCCATTTCGGGAGGTTTCATCACATGATGTGCCTGTGCTATACAACACGAAACGTGCCCATGTGCTTGCGTATATCAGTTATGGATTGTGGTGCGTAGACTTTACATCAGGAAGGCAAATGCACGTTACTATTGCATTTTAAAACCCACTGGACTATTGTATAAATCAGATGCAACATTAAATATTTATTGTAATGAATGGCCTATCGTTTATCTCCTGGGCGACTCCCAGCAGTCTCCTGGAGGTTTATGTCTAATTCCTGGAAACTCCAGGACAATCCTGGAGGGTTGGCAACCCTGATGTCAGAGCTCCTCCACATGTCTGCGGCCAGCCTGCCCTCCTCGTGCCTCCTCCTCCCCAAGTCCACTTCCGTGGCAAGCACAGAGCCCTCTGTAGGGAGCACAGAGGACCCTGTGTGGCTGCTCGGGCTACAGACTTCCAACCTGCTGGCAAGAGCTGGAGTGACATCCAGGGCCTATTCCATAGCTCATTGGAGCCAGCAGGAGCCTTTCCGATGGCCTTTGGATCAGGCCGCTAGTGGATTTGAGTTCTGTTGGGTAGAGTCAGTGTAGTTCTGATATTTTAATGCCGTGTTTCTCAACCTTTTAAGTAGCTAGTACCCCCAAACTGCCGAAAATTTTAATAAGTACCCCAGCACTCAATTTTCCAGGGGATTTTATATTTACAGACTAATGTGTTGGAAGAAGGGCTGTGTATATAAGGCCGTGATATGACAGATGTCTGATCTGGTGTGGGTATGGTTGCCACCTTTTACATCAGGGGTGCACAACTCAAGTATGTACCTGGGCTAGGAGTGATGTAGGGCAAAGCTAAGAGGGCTGAACCCAGTGCCGCACAAAGCGATGCACGCCAAATTATTACTGGGGAATTTAAAGGGGCGCACCAATTTTTTTGCCATAGTTTTGAGAGGAGGAAGGGGCGAGAGAGAGAGAGGAAAAGAGGGTGAGAGAGAGAGAGTATCACACCCCCTGCCTGTGTCTTGCGTACCCCCAGTGGTATGCCTACCACAGGTTGAGAAACTATGTTTTAGTGGGTCATTAAGTTCAGTTGTCTAGTCGTCAGCGGGTGGATTGGTCAGTCTAAAATGCCCTTTTTTTCTCCCAAATGTATTTTCATTTTCCAAGTGGAACACGTTAATTTCCAGGAGCAACGTTCTCTTCCATTCAGGCTCCAAACATTTCTTAGGAAGTGACTTCATATTATTATTCACACAGATCATCGCTTGCAGCGGCTGTAACTGAATTACCTAGTGTTCGTATAACGGCAAGCTCCCAGCACATGGACGTTTAATGACTTTAATAAGTTATTATTTTCCCTTTATTGGGTTTGTTTTTAAAGAAGTTTTCACTGTGTTATTTATTATATGTTAAGTGGTTCAGCTTGCAGAAAACATATCGCATTCATTTTATTTTTTAATTTGTTTGCCCGCTAAAATAGAAAATTTTATTTATCCTGGTGGGGCAGTTAAGGTTTTGTGCTGACAGGTTTATGATTTCAATTACTCAGAAAGGTCTTTCCTCTTTTGTTTCACCCAGGGCTCCTTTACAGATTTGTAACGTGCCCCACTCTTTTTCAGATGTGTGTCTGAGCACACTGCTATTTCTGGAAGAGCAGAGGAAAAGTGCAATATAGTAAAAAGAGAATATGGAAATAGTTGAGTTTTACTTTCTTCTTTGAATCATGGAGCCCTTTTCTAGTCTCATCTGATGAATAACTCATTTCATCATCGTTGGTCTTTCATGAATAACTTTGTTCTATTAATGTCAGTCTGAGGTCATACTTATATAACCGTTTTGTTCCTAAGTCTTGATATATGAACACGTATGAGTGGGTAATGTTATGGAGGCCCTGAAAGAATTTCAGATGCCCCCCTCCTCATCCCAGCACAAACTCCTTAGCAGTGTAATGAATTCAGGTGCTGTACATATCAGAAAGAAAAATGCTGTATAAATCCCATACCTGTCCATGTAGAGGAAGAGGAAAAGATCATTATCCTGAGCTACATACCTCTACTGCTTAGGAGTGTCCTATGTGCTAGTGTTTGTGGGAACCTCATAATCTCCTGGGGCCAGCCACCAGCAGGCTATGTCAGACTCAAAACTCAGCGTAGTAAGGCACCATCAGAATAATGAACTTACCCTGCAGGCAGACGACCCAGGAATGACTGAGCGGACCCAGGAAGGCCTGATGAAGGAGAAAGAGCTGTAACTTTCCCATTCTAGCTCTGGTGAACCTTGCCCATGGCTTTTTCCTTGGCCACTGTATTAGACAGATCAGTGAACTAGATGGACAGTTGCTCTGTTACATCTTTTGTTTTTATTTCCTAATTGTTACCTTACTTTTTCAGCCACTTTTTGATGCCTGTAGGGTAAGTTCACTATTAGAAAAAGAAATAACTTGACCATGCTATGGGAAGATCCCAAATCCTAAAATTTATGAGATTCCGCACCCCCCACCCCTGCCGTGTTATCTGTGTTTCCCCTGAGCACTTGGCAGTATATGAACTGAATCTGTCTCAGTACAGCCTTTTATTGACCATCCTTCAGAGAGAGAAATAAAGCGTGTCTTCACATGTATCCCATGATGTTTTCCAGTGTGTCCGGGGGTGAGCTTTTTGACCGCATAGTGGAAAAAGGATTTTACACGGAGAAAGATGCTAGCACTCTGATACGGCAGGTCCTGGATGCTGTATACTATCTGCACAGAATGGGCATCGTGCACAGAGATCTCAAGGTAAGGCTGCTCATTGTCTTCTACCTCCAGAAAGCATTCATGAATGTGGTCCCAGGTACATGAAACCTAAGTGACTTGATTCAGTAGAAGTCAGTGTGTGAATAGGGATTTATCTGGTGAATGAGGCTTTATAATGGAGAAAGGCCTGTATAATCCATATTCTCCTTGATCTGAACAGTTGTGCTGTTTTATTTGGTGTCTTCTCACATTAAGGGCCTGATCCTGCCTTCCCCAGCATGAAAGGGCAGTGGGATTACTGTGCCTGTGATCTAGGGAAAACTGACATCCCTTACCTTAAGAGTATGCCTCTTCTGGACAAAGTCATATCTTTTTCGTGCCGTAAAGTACCTTGTGCATGTATAGCGCTATATTAAATTTTACAGACAATTAATAATTAAGATGGATTAGTTATTTGGAAATGTTTAATGAGTCCCTGTCAGCCCCCCTGTCAAATAATTCAATTTGACCAAAGTTTTTGTAAATGCTTCCTACGCAGACTGTAATTCTTCTGAGGAGCACAATGTAATCATATGATTTTTAGATTATTCTTCATTTCTGGCCATGCCCGTGTGTCTCATCAGATTCTTTCACTCAGTCCATTCAAGTAATAGCATTATTTCTGCATGCTTTTGTCCTTCCAATTTGAATACTGCCACTGAGCTGATAAGCAGATTTGTCTGGGACAGGTATTTCTGCATTTCATGGAGTGTCCAACTAAAGAAAACCAGCGCATATAAACCTTGGGTATCCTGAGTAACAAAATAGCAGGAGTCATGTATTTAATTGACACAACAACAGAGTGTGTGTGTGTGTGTGTGTGTGTGTGTGTGTGTGTGTACATAAAATTGAATGTTTAGGGTATGTACTTGGAATGCCATTACCAGTAGTGTTCAGTGCAATACACTGAAAATACTGTAAGTAAAATGAACAAGAGTAATATATTCCAAAGGTTTGAAAAGTAAGATAGTGTAATATTAAGTGTAGCATTGGGCCCCTTAAATTATTATTTATATAGGATAAAAGTTAAAGACTGCACTGATGTAGTTTGCACAAAATAGAGACTTATAGCAGTGAAAGGACAGTTAATATACTGAGTTAGAGCCCATGCAACAGAAATCCAGCCCCTGGCTCTTTTTCGCATTCTGGATAAATCATTTAATTTTTCTGGGGGCATCTACACGAGACGCTGACTACGCAGTAGCCAAAAAATACAGCACAGTAGCATGTCACAGCACAGACAGTGCTAATACACTACTGTGCAGTATTATTAGGCTACAGTGCAGTAGCATCACTTAAAAGACATTTGCCGGTGCTACTGTGCAGTAACTCCAGTTACCGTGAATTTATTTCGTGCTTGCTAATACAAGTACTAAATAAATGTGTAGCAATGACTGCACAGTAGCGTCCCACGTAGACGTGTCCTCTGTGTCTCGGTTCTACACCTGTATTATGGGAGTAAGAATTCCCAGGGCTGGGCTGATGCTTGGAGTGCATTGCTACTAAACCAATGGATATGTGCATGTGAGCACTTAGATAGAAAGAGAACAACTTCTCCATTTTGAGCTAATCTTTACCTGGCCAGTCAGGGTGTAAGACCCAAACTGTTTTTGAAAGGCTGAAGGATTTATTTGGATATCAGACGATTTTGAGGGAAAGTATTCCTGGTAGGTTCAACTGCCTTTGTCTCCAGCATTGCCTTCCTAGGACACAAAAGCACAGTTTAACGGAAATGAGGCCAAGATGAATCATGCCAGCATTAACTGGTATCAACAGAGAGTTTAATGTTGTTCATTCACCATTTCATTTTTTATTCCAGTCTTGCAAAACAAGCTGGCTTTTATATATTATTGTTGTGAAGATAATATGGATTGTTTTGTCTTAACCTTGCTTAAAACTTGGAGTGCTTAGCACTGTTTATTTTCTCATCTGAGTTTGGCCTTGATTCACAATCCCAGCTGGGGAAAATAAGTAAATACAGACTTGTCCTACAACCTGGTGTGAACAGCCAGAACAGAGAACATTTATAATTTTAAAACTTGGCATCAGAAGATCCAGTTTAACGTAAAAGACTGCAGAGGAGCAGCTCTTTGTCTTACAGGTTCACCCTGCTTTGGATTAGGAGCAATGCATCTTTGGTTTCTGCTGATCATTGGTTCTGAGTTTGCACCTTCAAATATTCATAAACTTTAACAGTTCTACTTACCAGTCTCCAAGCACAGAGTAGGACCATATGTTTCTTCAAATCTTCCTGCTAAGTAATGTCCCTCCACCATAAAACCCTTTACCAGTACTCTGAGTCATCCAGTCCCCTTCTGGGGATAATCAGAGAATACAATCGTAGCAGAATAAAATAGTGGAATAGCAAAAGACATGTTGGATCTTCTAGTCCAAGGCAGGTTTGCTCCTTAAAGCGTGTGACTAGAATAGGATCCTGGCTCCACAAAAACTGATAGCAACATTTACATTGGGGATGTTTGAAACAAGTTGTGGGCCGGGGTGTGGAGAGGCTAGAGGGGAGGAGAAGAGGGCAAGTAACCTGGCATGTGTTGGATAGGGGGTAGTGCAGTGAGCCCGTGGGGCACCCTGTTTGCTGGCCCTGTTTTCTTGCTTAAGACCCACACCCCATCCAATACCTAATTGTCAGAGGAAAGTGCATGTTGTGTACAAGGAAATATGGCAAAGGGGTTCCCCTCAATTTTCTGGGAAGACATTTACTCACTCTCATACATGTAGAATAAACTCCTTCCAGAGGTGGTGCAATCACCTACCCTGGAGGTTTTCAAGAGGAGACTGGACGGTCACCTCGCTGGGGTCACAACCCCAGTTGTCTTTCCTGCCTAGTGCAGGGGGCTGGACCCGATGATCTGCAAGGTCCCTTCCAGCCCCTAACATCTATGAATCTCACTGCCCTCTAAATTTCCAATATCTTTTATTCCATTCTGTCAGTCCCAAGTATGTAGTTACACCTGTCTTGCTCATCAGCATTTTGTGTCACTTCAGTGTACAAATTGGTTGTTTAGTATCTGTTTTACTTAAGCAGCCTTTCCCAAACTAATTTAATTTGTAAGAAATAACAATAGGCTTTTTTTTCTGACATGAAAGCTCTGAGAAGCAGACCCAAGTCATGTTGTTTCAGACGCCACACCAGCTAAGCTGTTAACATTTCTACACTTAGTATTTAAAGGAATGCCTTAGCTGTGATTTTAAAACAAGTTAGGCTTATTAGCAACATGCCAGAATAAAATATGAAATCTGATTAAATGAGTGGTTAGAAAGAGGATTAATTTATAAATTACTTCAGGAGTTTATTTAGGGACATGGCAAAAACAGATCAAATCAGACAGAAAATGCTGTAGCTTCATTTTCCAAATGTTCTTGTGGGGAAAACGCATGTTCTTTTCTTTCCTGTTTGAGAAGTAGTTGTCGATACCATGCCAATGGTTAAAATGTCTCAAAAAAGAGAAAATCTAAAGCCACGGATAGATGTGCTGTGTTGAAGCATGCTAAGTGCCTTTGAAGCACTTCAAACTGCATGTACATATGTACACCGTTAAAGTAGTGCTTGAAAAATGACCTTGTAGTGCTTTCTTTTGAAGCACTCTTTCAAACATCTATGTAGGCCAGCAGTCCTTCAGCATCCCACAGTGGTCGGGGGGAATGGGGCAGGCAACCAGTAAGCGCTCTCCTGTGCGCTCAGCTGTCCCCAGGACCTCCAGAGTTTGAGAAGCATGTTGGGATGCCTGCACTCCAGGGGAGCTCTGCAGCAGCTGGAGAGCAGTGCCTCTGCACGCCTTCATGGCCATTTTGGCATGCACAGCACCTAATTAGAAGTGCTCCAAGATTCAGAGCTCTTTAAGTCTGTCCATATCCTGATATTCTCCAGGTAGGTATTTTTGTTATTATGCCAGCTGTACTGATATGACAAAAATATCAGCGTAGTAAAGCTTGTTGGAGATCTGAGAACTTTTAATATAAATGTAAATTTGGAATGTTTTATCCAAAAATAAAAATACAGCAAAGAAATCCCTGTTTAAAATGATAACGTGTGCAGCATTCATAATAAATTAGGGCAGTTCTAATCATCATTCTTGCAACAGTAGGATGGTACTTAGTGGGCAGATAGGAAAGGCAGATCTTTCCCTGAGTTTCTCATCTAAATGACACAGCAAGAGAGGATAATAAATGAAGGCTGGAGTATGATGGTTACAACTGTCCAGGTCCTGAACAATTCTGTTTGGTTCAGATGCATCTTGGTGAGTTTACACAGGTCTTGCTTGTATTTTGACTCCTGCGTTGCAGATCTCATGGCCTGAGATGTGAAATTGCAGAGTGGTAGAACTGGTTAGGGAAAATTCATGAAAATGTTTTTGAGTTCTTCCCCTGTACCTTTAAAAAAATTTAGAAGTCTGTAAGAAATCAGAATGTTTAAAGTTCAGATGCTCTCTATTAGTACTTGGGCTGGTCAAGAATCAGGGATATGAGAAATTGGAGATTTCCATTTAGTTTTTTAGATTTGAAATTTCATAAATAATTTTAAAGGTTGTACAGTTTCCTTCAAGTCTAGTTGACAGGAGGAATGAAAGGAGAAGTTTGTGATGATGAGGCACAGCAGCTGAAACCTGGATTTATCCTAAAGATGTTCCTTACGTAAAGAAGAATTTCTGGATAATATGGACATATTATGGGGCTTTTGGTGCTCCACTTCCTAATGCAGGGGGCCACATCCAAGGGGAACAGAACAAAATAATCCTGAGAACCGTTGGCAACTGGTACAATGTAGAGCAGGGATGGGCAAAATACAGCCTGCGGGCCAGATGCGGCCCACGAGGCCATTCTATCCAGCCCGCAGGGCCCCTAAAAAGTGTAGAAAATTAATATTTATCTGCCCTTGGTTCCTGTAAAAAATGACAGGAACCAAGGGCAGTAGGACCCAGGGGAAGCCTGGTGCGCTCCCACAACAGCAGGGCCTGCGCGGCCCTGGCCCCCCAGCTGGAAGCCCCAGCCGGGGCTTCTGGCCTGGGAGCATGTGGCCGCCCCACGCTGGAACTGCAGGAAAGAGGGAATAGGGGGAGGGCGGGGGGGACTCTGGGCAGGGAAGGAGTGCAGGGGGGGAAAAGCGGCCCCTCACCCGCCCCGTGCCTGGCACCCTGTGCTGCAGGTGCTCGCAGCCCACCCGGGGCTGTCTGGAGCAGGCAGCAGGGGAAAGACGGGCCCCTCGCTCCCCCCATAGCCGGCCCCCCACACGGGAGCCACTTGCAGCCCGCGTGGGGCTGCCTGTGCCTGTTGCAGACAGCTCCATGTGGGCTGCAAGTGGCTGCAGCAGGGAGCGTTGGCCATGGGGTGGGCGAGGGCCTGCTCTTCCCCGTGCTCAGCACCAGCTTCCTCCCTGCCAGCGAGCAGCAGGTCAGGGCTGTGTGCTGCCCCCTGCCTGTACCTCAGGGCTGGGGGGCACTGGGAGTGAGTGGGCGGGGACCCAGTGGGAGCACGGGGCCCGCATAGGTGTCCCAGGGCCAGTGCCAGCGGGGCCCAGAGCAGGGTGGCAGGAGCGCAGGGTCCCAGGTGGCAGGGGCTCTATGGAGCCAAGCCAGCTCCCCCCTCTCCCTGCTGGTGCAGCCCAGCCCGGCTCCACAGACCCCTGCCAGCCCGCGCCCTGCTTTGGGCCCCACCGGTGCTGGCCCTGGGACATTGATCTCAAGATGGTGACTAGGGGGTGGGGCATCTATCAAGGGGCAGGGCTACCCATGTGGCCTTCGACAGCCTGCCAAAACAGGGTAAGTGGCCCTCCGCCCGAAATAATTGCCCGCCCCTGATGTAGAACAACCCTAGGGTTGCTGTAAGTAGTGCTACCTCAGAACCTCTGGACCTTTTCTGCAATCGTTCCTGTCCCCAGAACCCTACTGAAAGGGAGGTCCATGCAGCTTGGGCAGTTGTCCTCTGCTGCCTTTGGCCGAGTGTCTGTGTTGTTGAAGTAGATTATGTAAAAGTTCATAAACCTTGGAGTGAAACAACGAATGCATCCAGCTTCCTGAGCTGTCTTACAAGCCAGAGTGCCAAATTCAGCCTTAGCCAATGTCATCAACTGCATGGAATTGTGCACCCACTTACACCAATGCTGATTCGGGCCCAAGGAATGTAATGATTCTGAACTGCCCCATCTGTCTCTTATTTCCTGAAAAGCTGTGCTTGCAGTGCACATTGGATTTATAGGAAAAATGTGTTAAATTTATAGTAGGAATTTGCACCCGCTACTTGGCAAAATCTAGTGCAGCGCTATGTCAAAACACTGGATATCTTTAATGGTAAAAATGTAGCAAGTTTTGAGCCTGGACATAGGCAGTATGGAAATGCCCACAGCTCTCGTAGGACTCAGGGGTGCAAACCACCTCCCAGCAGGTGTTGCGCGCTCTACAGTCTCCATGGAATTGGCCTAGAGGTAAAACCTCAAATTATGTTTCCCAGCAGCACGGTATGTTTAGTAGGAGTTTTACTGTACATTAATGCCACATTGGAAACATATGTCTTAAGGATTAGCGAGAATGTCGCCGATCGGTATCTAGAGCTTGGTTCTCTTCTCAAACCAGGTTTAACATCAGTGTAAATCCTTGGAGCTCAGTGAACCAACTCCTGGTTTCTGCCAGAACAAGAAGGCCCCTCGTCCACCATTCTCAATACTGCAGGGTTTTGTTTCTAGTCAGCTGGAACTCAAATGTCCTTGGTGTAACTCTGTTAACTTTAATGGCATTTCCGTGATTCCCATTAAATGTAGTTAAAATTGTTCAACACCTACAGTTTTTTACATTATGTGGAACCTCTCCTGCAACTGTATGAACAGTTTGGAATGTTTTAGACAGGATTTACCCTCGGTACTTGCATATAAATCAGCTTCTCTGTTTTATCACCACAGAATAAGAAAAGCATTATTTTGTTCTTATGTCAGTCCTCTTATATCTCTGGTCAAGAGAAAGAAAAGAGCCATATTTCCTATTTGGAGTGTCAGAAGAAAATGGTAGCCTCCAGGGTGGTATGATCATCATGGAAAGGGGAGGCCTCTTTGGTTGCCTCACAAAGACAGGTTGGCCTTCTTGCAAGGATCTGTAGAAAGATTATTGGGGAAAATGGTTGGGGTTTCTGGGGCACTGAATATAACAAATGGAAAGTGTCAATCAACATTTGTCATTCTTTACTCAGTTTTCTAGTTGTAACTCCTCAATCTCCTTTGCAGCCGGAGAATCTGCTTTACTACAGCCAGGATGAAGAATCCAAAATCATGATCAGTGACTTTGGATTGTCCAAGATGGAGGGTAAAGGAGATGTCATGTCTACAGCATGTGGCACCCCAGGATATGTTGGTAAGTATTATGGGTTATAATTAGTAGCTGTTGTTCTAAGGTACAATACAGAAGCCAAAACAAATAAATGGCAATATGACAAGTGACAATATATAGATTTAGTAGGTCTTAAACTGCAGTTTTCTAAAGTATACTCAATGCTATTCCTTGAGTCTTTTTTTCTTCTCTAGGTCCCAATCCTCTATGGATGATGGGGAAAACAGTGGATGTGAAATACCTTAACTATAGCAGGGCTTTTGATGTTGTCTCCCATAACAGTCTCATTGACAAGATAAGGAAATACAGACTAGGTGGAAGTCCTGTAAGGTGGATACATAAGTGGTTGGACCATCATGCTCTATGAGTAGTCATCAATGGCTCAATGTCTAGTTGGGAGGAGGTGTTGGGGTGGGCAGCGGTGCTGCTGGGAGTGGGGGCTACAGCCCATTTTGGGATGGCTCTAGCCCCCCCAACCCTCCTCCCAGTACCACCACCACCCGCCCCGAGTGCAGCCCAGCCCAGGCCCCTGCCACAAAGAGCCCAGCATAGCCCCAGCCCACAGCAGCAGCCTACCCTTGCCCCACACTGATCTGGGGCACATGCCCTCCATGCCCTCCTGGGAGTGCATGTAGCAGTGGGAACTGCACCCCCCCCACCCTGCCCCCGGACAAGCTGCAGCTCCATCTCGTGCCCTGTCCCACCCCGGCTGTGCAGTGCCTGGCCCAGTCCCAGTGCTGGCCCCACTCCCTCCGTCACCATGGGGGCCTCAATCTGCCCCCCATGCCCCTTCCCTCCCCCTCGCCTCTTCCCCCACAACAGACTTGCCAGCTGGACACTGCTCTCCACGCTGCCCAGCTGCGCTCCTAGCCACCTGTATGCTGCACCCCGGCTGTGCACATGCATGTGGTATTTATTGGCCACATTATCAGCCACATGAGCCAAAAATAGCCGTTTGCCAATACTCTCAGTTTTCCTCATATTGGCACCAATCCGATATGAGATCAGTATATGGGTGCACTTCTACTTCAAGAAGTATTGGACATACTGGAAAGAGTCCAGTGCAGAGAGACAAAAAGTGATTAGGGAAGCTAGACTTATGGGGAAGGGCTGAAAGAGCTAGGGTTATTTAGTCTCAGTAAGAGAAGAATGAGGGGAGATTTGATAACAGTCTTCAAATACCTGAAGGGCAATTACAAAGAAGCTGGAGATAAGCTTTTTCTCTGTGGCTGTGGGGGATAGGACTAGGAGCAATAGCCTCAAGCTTCAGCAGAAGAAATTTAGGTTGGAGATTAGGATGAACTTTCTGACTGTCAGGGTTGTCAAGCATTGGAACAGATTACCTAGCCTGTGAAATCTCCATCCTTGGAAGTTTTCAAGAGCAGGGTATGCAGATACTTGGTTGGGATGGTTTAGTGAGGATGATCCTGCCTTGAGCCAGGGGGCTGAACCAGGTGACCTCACGAGGCCCCTTCCAGCCCTACTTGCTTGTGATCCTGCAGTCATATACTTCTCTGGGATTTTGCACACTTAGGGATTGTGGGTTTTAAGTTTGGTAATTTTATTCTTTCGAAGGCAGACTGCACTTACTGTTGAATTAGAAGAATATGAGTGATATCCTTCTAATCTGTCTGTGTTTCAGTCTCACATGAAACTGAAACACTCTAGCTAAGGTAACATCATTTTAATTATAAAGGATTGGATTTCTCAGATTCTTTCTAATACAAGTCTTAGAAGTAAAATGGATGAGCTGTGTTTATTTGGAGATCTCTGATAAGTCTCTGGTACAACCACATTGAATTATTGACTTGTAGAAATTAGAGATGGAAAAATCCTTTAGGTCTTCCAGTCCTCACAGAAAGTATCAGATTGCTTCCCATTTTATATGCTCTGATGTTTTTCCAGTCCAAATAGTTTCTGCACTAGGCTTCAGTGTTGTACTGCTGCTTGGATCAAAACCCTCCATTTTACCAATGGAGTTAAAAAAGAATAATTAACTGAACACTTAAAGTGCATATAAATTACATTTCCAGGATCCTTTGAACAAACATTATTTAAAAGATTTTGATTCACATTCAGATAAGCTCCTAAAAAGCTATGGCTGTTCCAATAACAAGGTACCAGATCGTTGGCTCTCTGGGGTAGCTTGGTTTAAACCAGCCTGCTTTTGGCTGTGCCTTTCTGCTCTGAAGGAGGAGCACCTGAAGGTTTTCAGTGGTGAAAGGTAGACTGTTGCATATGTTTAAATTAGACAGCCAATTCTAAATTAGACAGCACAGATTTCCTGTAATGCACCTGTTCTAACTTCAGACTTAACTGAAGTAAGATGTGCCTTGTACCCATGCTGTGGCTCTTGGCTGAGGGGAGAATTGTTGCAGGATAATCTTTGCTTTTACTTTTCTGTTTCACAATAAAACCCAAGGAAAAGGCATGTTAAACTCCACCTAGATATCCTTCTTCCTCCTAATCCTCCACTACAATCCATTTTTAGATTGAAAAATGGGGATCAAATGCAAGCTGTAGTGTCACTGGGCTCAGTTCTGCTGATTGTTTTAGTTGCAGCTGCTTACACCAGTCACATTTGTTGCCAGCTCTCATCTGATGTCCTGCACCCTTAAGCCAAATTCCTGCCAGGCCTTGCTGGTCGCACAGATTGGCCTCTGCCTTCTGCACTAAGTTCACTTTAATGTCTTGAGGCTTTGTGTAAGAATGGGGACTGCAGAATTGAGGGTCCAGCTGGAGTACTGCCATCAACTTTAGTGATCATTCAGTCCCTTCGCTGATTTACAAAGATGACCGCACCCTTTCAGACCGCATGCTGCTGTAAGGTGAAAACAAGAATGGCACAGCAGTAGTTCCCGTACTCGCATGCCTTGTTTCTAATTGGTTAGAAACTCACAGGGGAAGTCTCATGACTCTTGCTGACTTACTGCCAGGTCACCTGAATTTACATAGTAAGGGGAAAAAATCCCTCAGATCCCATAGCAAGAAACACAGTACTAACCTGAATAGGACAGAGTGGACCTCTGCAACACTGAGCCAAATACATCCCTGTTGTAAATCCTTTTGAATCCCATTATCTTTATACTGAACAGAATACCTTTGATGTTATCTTGGTAACCTTGGACAGAGGAATAGATTTGTTTTTCTTTTTACCAGTCTGCAACAATCACAGCCTTATAGTGCTTGTTCTGTTGTGAAACTTGAGGTTGGCTGAACTAGGGTACACCCTGCTTCATTTAATCAAGCTGAGCGGAGGACCTTCTTTCGGAAGCCAAACACTGGAACTGAGTAAGAGCTAAGGGAGCACATTTGATCGTTCTTTGTGTAGTCTGCTCAGCTCTGTTTAATTAAAATTTTTTGAGTTCTCCAAGGGCTACTGATCAAAAACAATAAGTCTCTAAGAAACCCAAATGTTAAGGTTATGTTTATTGAACATTTGATGCAGATGAGAATGAAGTGTAATGTAGCATAGAATAATCTGAGGCTGATTCTTCATGTTGCCATTTATAGGAGTCAACTACTGATAGTTTGGAAATAAATATCTTCTGATCACATGATTAAATGCTGTGCCACTTAGTGAGTCCTGATTATTTGTGGCTTGGATGCTGATCCACCACTGGAGAAGTGACTCCATATTTATCATTATCTAGTGACAGCAAGACTTCCTGACCACCCTTTGAGAGGAGGCCAAGGGAGCTCATTACTGAGGAGAGGGTTAGACTTTCTGACTTACCGTAGGAAGGTAATGATGTTCTATATGATATAGCCAATTTGACGGAGATTTGGGGTAAGATTTGATTCCACATATTATGCATTGAAGTGGAGTTAGGTAACTAAGTACTATCCTGTCTACCTCATGCAAATTACTGAAAATCTACTAATGCATCTGCTTATGTAAAAACTTCCATCTTCCCATTAAGACTGGGTCACAGAATAGCAGAGAGGAGGAGGACTCACTCATCTTTTGTATTAAGTTTGTCAAGGATTTGAGCAAGGTGAGTAGTTTCATAGTTTAATAGTTTGTAGGGTCGGAAGGGACCTTGACAGATCATCAAGTCCAACCCCCAGCTGTGGCAGGAAAGAGCACTGGGGTCAAACGACCCCAGCAAGGTGTTCATCCAGCCTCTTCTTAAAGACCCCCAGGGTAGGAGCCAGCACCACTTATCTTGGAAGTTGGTTCCAGATCCTAGCCGCCCTGGCAGTGAAGTAGTGCCTCCTGATATCTAGTCTAAATCTACCCTCTGCCAGCTTGTGACCATTATTTCTAGTCACTCCTGGTAGTGCTCGGGGCACCAGGGACTCCCCCAATGCCTGCTGTTCCCCTCTGACTAGTTTGTAACAGGCCACTAGATCCCCCCTCAGTCTTCTCTTGTGGAGGCTGAACAGGGACAGGTCCCGTAGCCTCTCCTCATAGGACCGTCCCTGCTGCCCCCTTATCATGCAACTGGCCCTCCTTTGAACCCTCTCAATGCTGTCCACATCCCTCCTGAAGCGTGGCGCCCAGAACTGGACGCAGTACTCCAACTGCGGCCTGACCAGTGCCGCATAGAGGGGGAGGATCACCTCCTTGGACCTGCTTGAGATGCATCTGTAGATGCATGACGAGGTACGGTTGGCCTTCCTGACTGCGTCCCTACACTGTCGGCCCATGTTCATTTTGACATCAATAATGACTCCAAAATCCATTTCTGCCTCTGCATTGACAAGAAGGGAGTTCCTCAGCCTGTAGGTCTGCTGCTGGTTCTTCCTCCCCAGGTGCAGCACCTTGCACTTGTCAGTGTTGAAACCCATCCTTTTCTCATCCGCCCACCCCTGTAACCTGTCCATGAACTTAGTTCCTTGATTTCCCTTAATCAAAAAGTTAGGGCGTCTGAAATAAAGGCTTACTTGTTGTGTATGGGAACAGGCATATTGCCTCAACTTGGGACTCCAGTTTTAGTCTGTCATCAAGAATATTTTATTTGATGGGTATTTCCCTTCCATGGGAATCCATTTACAATCAAGAAAGGGGGAACTCAGGAAGCATTCTTCTTTCTGCCCGGCATTGACTTAGGGCTCATATATTTTTTCAGTATCAGAAGATGAGGAAAGCAATGCACAGCCTGCTATTGCCTAATTCTCTACTAGGTTTGTATATGCAAATAGTGCAGTGCTGGCCAGCTGGTAAGGTTGCCAGATATGTTACATCTGCAGCTATTACACAATCCTGGCATCAGTGATGGATATGAGTGAATAGGGCTGATGTCCATTCCCGGCACTTCCTGATGAGTCTCTGGATTGCTTAGGAAAGTTTTCCATTGCTGACAGCCGGGGGTGGTGTTCTGTATCAAAAAGCGAGGGAGTGGCTGGAGTAGGTGACTGGATATCAAGCCTGCTGGGCTCTAGACTTCTCCCTGCCACTGCCTCGCTGCGAGGACCGGGGGAAGACACAGAAGCTCTCTGTTCTCAAATCCTATTACTAGCACTCCGCTCCAGCTGGCTGCCCACTGAACATGTTTGGGTTTTTTCCTCCTGATTTGACCTGGGCAAGCCATACACCAGGAAAAGGCTCAAAATGTGTGGCTATCCAAACTGAACTTAGCTTTATAAATTGGTTAGTAGGAATGACAGACTAAGACAGATTAAAATGGTCTAACTGAAAGGCACTTTGTGAGCTAACTTCTGCCAGGTTCCCTTAGCAAAGCTATGATCAGTGGCAAACTGTGATTAACAAGTGGATTTTTCTCCCCCTATGTATTTAAAAAAGGACTTCTTGTTGTCCTTAATCTGGGTAGCTAGTCCCAGTTCCATCTCCGCCTTGGCCTTCCTGACCGCCCCCCTGCAGCCCCAAGCAACCGAGGTATAGTCCTCCCTGGTGATGGCCCCTCCCTTCCATTGGGTGTACGCCTCCGTTTTAGCTAGGAGACGTTCCCATATGCCTTTGGTGAGCCATGGGGGCTTTTGCGCCCTCTTGCCCCCTTTGACCCTTTTTGGGATTTACTCCCTTTGGACAAGGAGGATTGTCTCCTTAAGGAACGACCACTCTTCTTGGACACCCGACTCCCCTCCCCTCAGGGACCTCAGTACTTCCCCAACTATTCTTTTTACTTCATTGAAATCTGCCCTCCTGAAGTCCAGGGCTGCTGCTTTGCTGCAGGCTTTTACCACCTTGTGCTGGATGGTGAATTCCAGTAGGTGATGATCGCTGTCGCCCAGGTGGTCGAGCACTTGGAGCCCCCACATGAGGTCGTCGCCTGTGGCCAGCACCAGGTCCAACAAGGTGTCTCCCCTGGTGGGGCTGTGCACCTCCTGAGTTAGATGGAGGTCCTGTATCTCGGCTCAGAACCTACGTGAGCGGTCAGACCTGGCCGACTGCTCTTCCCAGCAGATGTCTGGAAAGTTCAGGTCACCCATGATGACCATGTCTTTTGACCTAACTACCTCTGTGAGCTGACTTAAGAATTCCCGGTCTAGCTCTTCCTCTTGGTTGGGTGGCCTGTATTAGACCCCCACCGTTAAGTCCCTTTCCCCTCGATTCCCTTGTATTCTAACCCAGAGCACTTCAGTGTGCCCCTCATCTGACCTTGTGCTACTAGATGAGGATGTGTATTCCTCCTTGATGTAGAGCGCTACACCTCCACCTTTCCTCCCCGTCCTGTCCCTCCTATACAGCCTGTAGCCCAGTCGTGCGTTGGGTCCCACCATGTTTCTGTGAGCCCCACTATAACTGGCTTGGGGTCAGCTAGCAGGAGGGTAAGTTCCTCCTGCTTGTTCCCCATACTACGAGCATTTGTGTAGAGGCATTTGAGGCCTCCTGAAGATGTGTGCGCTTGCCCCCTAATCTCAGTACTACCCGAGCCCCTGTTGCTTACCTGGGTATTTGTTCTGCTCGTCGTCAGTCTAGGCTGGGCTGTTCTTGTGGGTGTCTCTTGGTTTATTGGTTCAAGGCTTCGTCCACCTTCATCTTCCCCGTCCCCCGACAAGCCTAGTTTAAAGCCTGCCAGAGGGCTTTAAAGAGTAGAATTGCCAGAGGGCTTTAAAGAGTAGAATTGCTCTTAGGCACCTACATCTGCTTACACACCCAACAAGTGAAATAGAATATGGCCCTTCATGTCTAGGTGTTTGCTTTCTACAGTGGGCTTCTTACCTCTCAATATCTCTATATTTGTTTTTTCAGTCAGATAGATTGACACTTTAATTTACTGAATTTTATTCATTCAAACACCTCTTGTCAAGTTTGTACCCCTCTGCCTTAATCACACAAGTCTTGTATGCTCAACTCATTAATTTTCAACTAACAAATAGCTCCCCACTCTAATCTGAACGCTCAGTATCCCCCATCACACTTGGATATAAACCTCAGAATGGAAAGTCTGGAAATTTAGGTTCTTATTTCTGACTTCACCCAAAACTTCCTTTGTGTCTCTGGGTAAGTCATGTGACCACTCTGCGCTTCCACCTGCTAATCTGTAAAATGGGGATATTTTGTGCTAACCACATAGGGGGATCACAAGGATTATTTTGTGACAGGTTTAAAGACGTCTAGTGATACTTAGGTGGAAAGTGCAGTAGGGATAAGTACAGACAGTCAAAAAACTGGAGGGTGAATTAATTCAATCTTCACAGGTCGGTGTAGACTGCATAGATTGAACTGATAAGCAAGTGAGCAGACATTCATTTTTGATTCCTGAATTGCAGCCACATGGCTTCAATGGCCCAAGTGAGACGCTTGGGGGGAGGGGGGGCACTAGAACATGCCTCCCTGCTTGGCTAGAGCAGACAAGGCTAGCCTGGCCACCCTACAAGGGGGAGTTGTGGGGGAGGTGCAAAGCATCTTGGGATGCTGGGGGACTGTGAGTTAACTTGACTGTGGAGGGTATCTAGGACAGAAGTTCAATAAACCGATTTAACCTAAATCAGTTAAGTCTGAGACTGCATCCATCCAGGTTTATCTTATACTGGTTTCAGGCATTTTGAAAGTAGTTTTGGTGCTCTGAACTTTCTGATCGCTTTTACCAGTTTGTTTGTAATTTCTGACCCTAGCCTAGATGTGCAAAGCTGTTGGTTGTTTATTAACTAGGCATGGCACCAAAGTTTTATTGGTGTAGGAACGCTGTGGTGTGAGCTGGCACAGCGAACTAGCACAACATGAAAAACTTGACAACGATGCAGTTGTAGCATAGTAGAGTTTTGTTCTGTTTTTTTAGCTTTTAAATAGCAGCTAGCTCTTCTTTAGCATTGTCTTTTTCATAATTCGTTGCCCAGACAACATCTTCCCAGTGCAGTAAAATTTTGCTGTCAGCCACTGTGATTGTGCCCACAAATAGGGCCTTTCAAGTGTTACACCTGATTACCCATCTTCTCCATATTCTTTCTGCAATTTATCTGCTTCAAACAGCTTTCCTGGCTCTTGGTGTCACCAGGATTTTCAGGAATTTCCTAATGGCCTCAAATAAATGTTACTTTCCTTCTCCCAACAGCTCACAATGAATATGTGTTTAAATGTGTGTCAAGGGAGATACTGCAGCATAGTGAAGACAGGCCTGGATGGGGTGTCCAGTGATCTACCAACTCTTCGGCAAGACTCTTTTCCCTTCTTGTGCCTCTGTCTCCCAGCTATGGAATAAGGTCAATGCCGCTGATATCCTCTAAAAAATAGAGATTTCTTGATGAAAAAGTGCTGTACAAGGCATTAGAATTTCTTCTGATCTTAGAGGGGCAAATATTTGGCAGGCAGGGAAGGGGTGATATCTTTTTTCAACCAGCTGTGCAGTTGTGAGAGGTCATAGACAAGCTTTCAGGCACAAGGTACCATTCCTCAGGTCTGAGAAAGAAGCAGACACAGCTTAAGCTAAGTAGCAGATAGAACGAGGGCCTGGGTAAAACTCCGTCTGCAAAGAAAACATTGACAAGAGAATACAAAATAAAAATTTAAAAAATTCATACACCAGCATACAGCAGAAGCCACTGAACTGAAGGCAAATCAGAAGAGCAGCAGTTTTATGAGCAACTCCTGCTTAAATCTGGTAGATTGAGCCCTAAAAATGTCAGCTTTCCGGCACAATGGAAACGGATAATTTGTTCAGTCTTTCTCATCTAATTCTATTCTGATTAGGTTCTTATCTTACACCGTTGACTGAATGCCGCAAATATATAATTTCACTGCAGTCTGTTGTGGAGAAAAGATTAATATCTCTACCTGCTAGTTCCCCTTTGTGTACTGTTGTGTTAGCCCACTTAAAGATTTCTAGTAGACTGGAGAGGTAGTTTTCCTGCCTCTGTTTCTGCAAAATCACCTGGTGCTGAATTAAATGTCATCGGTCTGCAGCTCCCAGGATCATTCCTAAGGTCTTTTTTAAAGACTAGTCCTACAACCATTTCCCTTGTAGTTGCTGTCTTTAATGAAAATTGCCCATTTTTATGAAGTCAGGTTCTTTAGCTCCTGGGGAACACTTGAGTGAATTCCACTGGGAACAGAACTAAGGGCTGATGTGCATGAGGTTACTAATGTCCCGTGACTTAACATTATTATTTATATTATGGCTGCTTGAGACCAACCCAGTTGCTAGATGCTGTTCAAACTTTGTGGCCTTTTCTTTGCTTGGGGGAAAAAAAAACTGTGTTTTTCGCTCAGGGCATCATACACAAGCTATATGCTAGAAAAGATAAGGAAGATGATAGTTTTGATTCAAGTGAGCATGCTAAACTAGCCACATAAGCACCACCATAATCTTTAACTTAACTTTCATTAGTAAATGATAATTTCCAAACCTGATAGTTCACAAGAGCGATGAATGCCCTCAACCTCTGCTGACTTCAATGAGCGGAGGAACCATGCGACTTACAACATCGTACCCCCTGGTCATTGGAACAGGCACGGGGCTGGTTTCCCTTAGACACGAAAGAGTGCTGGGATCAGATACACTAAGCCAGGGGTAGGCAATCCCTGGCACGGGTGCCAGAGTGTGGCGCTTGAAGACATTTTACTTGGCATGCATGCCTTTGGGTGGATGGCAAGGAAGGGGCCATGTGGCCACAACAAGGATCAAGTCTTTCATAGCTCCCCCACCATCCACCCCAGGCACCCCAACATGTTACAAGTTGAAGTCGGGGGTGTTTTTGGCACTCTGCACAAAACCGTTGCTGACCCTGCACTAAACCCTTGTTCAGAAATTGTTCTAGGTAAGGGTTTTGGGAAACATCGCTGTTTTCCTTTTGAAATGAACATTATTACTTAACCAGTTACAATGCATCTAAAATGTTCTGCGAGTCCCTCAGCCCTAGGAAGGTAGTACATTAGCACATTAACTAGACTTTTAAATCAGCACCACAAATACAATCAATATCAGCACTTCAGAGAAGGCCTCTTTCTGGCAGAAGCCCTGTCAGAGATATTGTCTCTGTGATAAGAAGGTGACTATGTTTCATAGTTTCATAGTTTTAGGGTCAGAAGGGACCTAATAGATCTTCTAGCCCGACCCCCCGCCAGGGCGGGAGAACAACAAAAAAAAACCTTAAAAACAAAAACGGGACTCAAATGAGTCCAGCCAGGTAGGTATCCAGCCTCTTCTTAAAGATCCCCAGGGTAGGGGCCAGCACCACCTCCCTTGGAAGTTGGTTCCAGCTCCTAGCCGCCCTAACTGTGAAGTAGTTTTTTCGGATGTCCAATCTGTACCTCCTCTCCATCAACTTGTGCCCATTACTCCTTGTTATGCCAGCGGGGGATAGGGGAAACAGCGTCTCCCCCAAACCCTTCTGGTTCCCCCTAGTGAGTTTATAGACGGTCACCAGGTCCCCCCTCAGCCTTCTCTTGTGGAGGCTGAATAGGTTCAAGTCCCGCAGTCTCTCACTGTAGGGTCTGCCCTGTTGTCCCCAGATCATGCGGGTGGCCCTCCTTTGGACCCTCTCCATGTTGTCCACATCCCTCCTGAAATGGGGCGCACAGAACTGGACACAATACTCCAGCTGCGGCCTGACCAGCGTCGCATAGAGGGGGAGGATCACCTCCCTGGCTCTACTCGAGATGCACCTGTGGATGCACGACAAGGTCCGGTTAGCCCTGCCAACCATGACCTCACATTGTCGGCCCATGTTCATCTTGGAGTCAATAATGACACCAAGATCCCTTTCCGCCTCCGTGCTCTCAAGTAGGGAGTTCCCCATCGTATAAGTGTGCTGCTGGTTCCTACTACCCAAGTGCAGCACCCTGCACTTGTCCGTATTGAAACACATCCTGTTCCTGTTTGCCCACCCCTGTAACCTATCCAGATCCTTCTGCAATCTCTCTCTCCCTGCTAGCGTGCTCACCTCCCCCCAAATTTTGGTGTCATCAGCGAATTTAAACAGGTTGCTTTCCACCCCAACATCAAGATCGCTGATGAAGAAATTGAACAGCGCAGGCCCCAGGACCGAGCCCTGGGGGACTCCACTACCCACCTCCCCCCAAGTCGAGTATGATCCATCCACCACCACCCTCTGAGTGCGACCCTTCAGCCAATCTGCAATCCATCTGACTGTGTAGGCATCTATGCCACAGTCGCCTAGTTTATTAATTAGGATGGGGTGAGAGACGGTGTCAAAGGCCTTGCTGAAGTCCAGAAAGACTACATCCACCGCGACACCTGCGTCCATGGCCTTTGTGACCTGATCATAAAAGGCAATCAGGTTGGTCTGACATGATCTCCCCCTAATAAATCCATGCTGATTGCCCCTGAGCATCATTTCTGATGCCGGCCCATCACAAATGTGCTCCTTGATGATCTTCTCAAAGAGTTTCCCCAGGATTGAGGTAAGACTGACGGGCCTATAGTTGCCCGGGTCCTCCCTTTTCCCTTTCTTGAAGATGGGGACCACATTAGCTACCTTCCAATCATCTGGCACCTGGCCCAAACACCACGATCGCTCGTAGAGCCGTGCCAGGGGCCCTGCAATAACCCCAGCTAGCTCCCTCAGCACCCTGGGGTGGAGAGCATCCGGACCCGCTGACTTGAACGTGTCCAGCCCCTCCAGAAGCTCTCTAACCCGGTCCTCCCCAACCTGAGGTCTGAAGGCGATCCCCTCACGTCCGGCTTCTATCACAGCAGGGAAGTCCCGGTCCCTGCACAAGAAAAGAAAAAACTCAACTCAACTCAAATCAGTTAGGGCCCTTTTGTCAAGATATCTTTTTATATTTTCACTTTTTAAAGGAGGATTCTCATGATGCATTCTATTCAATTGAAAATTACATTATTGTGGCCCAGGCCAGCTATTACATTCTTGTGATGAGTCAATATAGGGCTTAGGCCTGCCGGGTGCTGGGATGTTTGTCTGGGATATTACAAAGCACGTGCTTTGTAATATCTGCATGTGCTTTGTAATATTTGTAATATTGAGCATGCGCTCAACTTTATGCATACGAGTACAGTACACCTTGACGTTCTGGTGTGGTACGCTTTGGACATCCAGCACAATTTTGAAGGTGTTAAATTGCATTAATACTAGTCAGTAAGTGGTGTGTCAAGTTGAGTTAGCTAACATCATTTTGAAAGAAAATACACCCTTTTCTCTGATTCCATGGGAGTAAAGTTTTCAAGGGTACCTGCCTCAGGGCCAGATTTTTTAAAATGTCTACTGATTTTTAACATTACATTTACCATTCTTCTGTAAATCAGGCCTCTTTAAGGCACCTCAGTTTGGGACCAAACAACCAAAACATCCAGCATCACAAGTCACTTGAAGATTTTGAATGAAGAAGGCCCTTATGCACTTAGGAGGCCAAGCCTCACTCACATTCAATGAGAGCTGGTCTCATATGGGCTCAATTCACTTTTGAAAATGGGATTAAGGCTCATAAATTATGCAGGCAGGTTTGCAAAATTAATTTTAAATGGTAGGCACTCTCTAAGGCAGTGCCTCTCAGCTCTTCCTTATTACAGGACAGACTTTAGGTCCACCGCTCTTATCCTTTTGCAGCTACAACAGCAGTGCTAACTCATGCGACTGTTCAAGGGAATCTACTATATTAATTTGGTTAACTTTCTTGGCTTAGGATCCAATTCAGCTACTGCTGAAGTCTGTGGAAAATTTCCTTTTGTGGGAGTTGGGTTGGACCCTTTTCTGTATGTGTTTTTTCCCCTTCATGTTAAGTCTTTGTCTTACATTTCCAAAAGGACTTTTCACCACATCTCTGCTTTGCCAGAAATTCAGTGGCGATCCCAGCTCATGTCAAAGCTGTAAGTTTTTCTTAGCCCTGCAGAGGCTGTTGGACCAAGAAATTAAAGTAAACAGTAGATTTCCGTGTTTGCTTTTGAGTTACTCAGTATCTCTGTGAGCCAAGGGCTGGAAAATCCTGGTAAGTCTTTGAAATAGCCTTATTAGCAGCTAGCACCCCCAGGAGTTGTTTAGACAGTAACATGAGTAATAAAGTAAAAGCAGAGCTTGTGAGGGGCATTCATCAGAGCCTTTTCAGACAGCATAGCTGATGAGAGCTCCCCAGCTGCATCACGGTTTGACAGAATAGGGGCTGTTTGTGTGCTGTCATGGCTGGAGACACAAATTCCATGTCACTGACTTCGAGCTTTCTTTGTAATGCCAGATCGGAAAGAGCCAAGGGCTGGAAAGTACCAGCGGGGGTGCGCCGTGCATTAGGAACACTGTTGTGCTCAATGCACTGCTGTATGGAGCAAATCCTCAGCCTACGGACATGGGCTGGGTGCTGAAGGGAGGGATGGCAGAGTTGAAGAAAGAGGCATGCACCCCATCAGCCTATTGATCAGCTGTTGCATGAATGCCATTTTGGTCCAATGGCTGAAGCAGCTTCACATGCCTTTCTGCAGTGATCTCTCAGGGTTTGGGCACTGACTGCCTCTCCCTTGGTTCATCCAGGCCCTGCTTACTCCCACCCTGTCTTGTCCCAAATGATGGGCTTAATCCATTTCTGCTTAATGGGCAGCACATTCCACATGCAGCTCAAATTCTCAGGGTCTCTCTAGTCTCATCCCCTAACTCTTGATTGCATTGTCCATCATCACACTATAACAATTCCTCTATGTACCTGGAGCCTTGCCTACGTTGCAGAATCTCATCATGGCTCCTCAGAAAGGTTCACACACGGAATTAGTCACCAGTCACACCCCTAAGTCTGGCATAACAGCAGGCGCAGGCCAATCCAGCATCCTCTGGTAGCTGACTCGTACAAGTACATGTGTCTGGTGTAGCCCAGCCCCTACATCAAGCTCCCAATATTGAGATCTTTCTTATTCTCACACACGAGTCGGACTCTCCAACTTCCCATTTTGGTGCTCTTCTGGGGAGTTCATCACAAGCTGCATCATTTGTGCGAGGGTGGCATGCCCGTGGCACTGCAGTTCGTTAGAAGTCACGTGAAATAGGAATAAAAATGGCATTCTTAATCCCCACCATTCAAGAAAAATGGCCAGCAGGTGGTACAATACTGGGAGCAAATAAGGGCTACGTTTGGCTGTCAGGGCAGTGGGAAGAACAAGTGACGTCTTGTCAACACATTCTAATAATTTACTTTGTACAATATGTTAAGTAGGTTTAAATTTTCAGAGCAGTTCTCATATGTTAAGCTCTTTACGAGAACATGAACTGCTACTGTTCTTTGGCATTCAGTTATTGCATATTTTGGAAGCTTCTTAGCAGACTTAGTTGTTGAGTAGAGAGTAGGCCAGCTCACTTTGAAGGGCTGCAGCAACTTTTCTTATTCTAAGCTTTTCCTAAAAACCTCTTTGCAGGGGAATCCTTCCAGTTTTCTTTTCTGACTTTTCTTTTTTGTGAATTGTAAAAGCAACTCAGAAGTCAGACCAGGAAGTCAAAAGTTCTGTTTATCCAAAGAACAGGTGAGGCTGAAGCTCACATCCACCTTCACAGCGTGTCCAAATCGTGACTACTTACAGGAGAAGGAAGGCTGGATTGTGATCTCAGACTTTTTTTTTACTTCTTTAGCATCATCTCTTGAAACAACTTGCTACAGTCTCAGTAAGTGCTGTGTCTTGCAGTCCTTTAGGGGCTATACAACTTTACGCTCCACTTGCAAATGAAATGAGATCACAAGTTCATTTTTCATCAGTCCACCAAGCCCCCTGCATATGGGATAGCAGAGATGGCCAGGCACAAAACAAATGTAGCAGATCTGCTGCAACTATAACACTGATTCATCCAGTGTTAAGAGTGGAGCTGTTTTGCTGCATGTGTATCATTTTCAGCTTGTACTCGCATAACAATTAGAAGATAACAGGTGCTTCCCGTTTGAAAGGAAAGGGCTCCAAATGTACATATGTTCATACCCATTGTAAGTCCTGTGTATACACTAGGCAAATAGTTCTCAACCTTTTTAGGTTACCTTTCAGAAAATACCAGCTTTTAACTTTGACTCTTTTTTTTGACTATGGAAGAAATAAGAGAAATTCTTCTGTGAAGATGCTATAAATTCCTATGTTTAACTTATGAATCATTTGTAGGTATTTGTACCCAGTGGTACCCTGTGTCATCCTAAAAAGGATCTTATGGCACTAGGCACTTCACATAAAGTAGTAGAGGTTTTCTTTTGGATCATGAGGCATCTTTTCATTCTCTTTGTGTACAGCATGTACTGCACTGGAATCCTGGTCCATGAATGAAGTGCCAAGGGGCATTGCAATCCTTAGGAACATATGGGATTCTCCATCACTTGCAGTCTTTAAGTCAAACCTGTGTGTCTTGCTGTGTTTCTGCTGACACCAAAGTTATAGTCTTGGTGTAGAAAGTGAGTGATGTTCCTTGGTTCTTGTTACGCAGGAGATCAAACTAGACAATCATGATTGTGTCTTCTGGCTTTAAAATCTGTGAGCCTGCGAGCACAATTTATTAATAGCAATGAGTATCTGCTGCAGAGAGCTTACACTATAACTGGAGACAAGGGTAGGAAAGTCCCATGTCAGGGGAATGTATTGGGGAGAGAGGCTGACAAGGATCATGAGTTTGCTTTGGTAGCTCAGCCGTCATCGTATTGCTGTTCTCTTTACAGGATGTTTTGTTTTGTGGCAATAGGAATATGAGTAGGGTTGATTTTTTGCTTGTGTGGTGACTTTCCTTATGGAGGGAAAGGAGAAAGTACAGAGGAGATGAGAATCAGAAGGCATGAATTTCTGACGGTGGTATCTTTTATTGGACCAACTATGTAGCTGGGATGAAATTAGCCAAGTTTTTAATGTAAGACATTCTTCCTTGTGGATGCTAATGTAAGACAGTCTCTGCTCAGAAGAAAGAAAGTGTTGCATTCAAAAGCTTGGCTAACTTTATCTCATCTACATAGTCAGTCCAATAAGAGAGATCACCCTAAGAAATCCTTGTCTTTTGCATAATTTCTGGACCATCGTGGCTACAACATCACTCTTACACTAGAGTTTCAGTAGGGGAAGAGAAGGCTACGGGGGTAGGAAGGGTCTTTGGACTTAGAAGAGCTCTTCGGTTCCTTGCTCTCTAGATGACAGAAGAAGTGAGAGAGAAGGGGAGATGAAAGGAAACAGTGGCAAAGGCAGTTCCATGTTGTAGCGAGCTAAATGTGAGGAACAGATGAATTGAGGGGGACAACGGCCACCCAGTCAAACAACAGGTATGAATAAAACCATCTCTAAGATGGGGTCTGGGTCTGGGTGACACCTTCCTTCTTCCTATTCTACTTCTGCAAAGGCAAGGACTGTTCTGGGTGATGGAGTTTGCTCCTCTCACTGTTACTGGGGCAACCCAATGTCCTCACTGATTCCAGGGAGTGGTATGGAAAAGGGAGCCACGGTCCCGCCTGTGCTTCCTGGTGCCAGCACACATCAGAAAATACCAACTTCCCATCACTGTGGAAACCAGTTCCCTTGTGGGTTTGCTGGAAGTTAGTGGGCCATCTGCTGCATTCTGTACTACAGGATTAGACCAACAGAAAAAGGAATACATTTTTATCCACTAGTTAATTCACTCTCCCTTGCACCATTTTCATCTCTTTCTCCTCGGCCACCTGCTTTATTTTATTGCACAGAACAACTGGTCTTCTCTCTTTAACCACAGCTCCTGCTTTCCTCCCTGCTACTTGGCACACCCATTTCTAAGATCCTTCTCAGACTTTGTTCTTCAGGTTCACCTCAACTTCTTTCAGGACTTCATTGCCCCTGTAGTTCAGGAGGTTGATTGCTATACATCTGCTTTGCCCAGGAGGAGACAGAAGGCCTATTGGTGAAATCACTAGCTTAGGACTTAAAAGATCTGTTCACTTCCTTGCTCTCTGCATGATCTGGGGCTAGTCACCTAGGCCCTATAGAGTACAGGGGGAAAATTAGGTGACTTAGAATAGGATTCACTACATCCAGCCTACTGAATGGAGAGATGTCTAAATTATCCTTGGGTGGATGCATCTACACAAGATGTTTACTGTGCAGTTGAATAATTAGCTATGAAATAAATGTCTTGGTGTCTATACATGTGCCCCTATTAGGCTGGAGTAAGCTAATTTATTCTGCAGCAGAGTAGTACTTATAAATACAAGTAGTATCTTGCTGCAGAGTAAAAAACCACCACAACACCACATGTGTAGATGCTGGAGGGGCTGGCTAGGGCATTAACGCTGTGTGTGGACTAAAGTTACTCCCAAGTTAGTCCACACATACAGTGTTACTGCACAGTAAGGCATCTATACATGTGTTACTGTACAGTAACTAGTTGGGCATAAATTTGATACCTTCATGATGTAGTTATCAAATTTACACTCAAGTCGGCGTAAGTCACCATATTTACTGTGCAGTACAGGCATGCACTTGTAGACACGCTCTCGTACTGCACAGTAATTTCGGTTACTGCGCAGTAATTGTTCATGTGTAGATGCGCCCTGTGTGTAGCTTTCCCTTCTCTAAAATGGGGTGAATGATTGGTTACCTCAGAAATGGACTGCAAGGGTTCAATAGTTTTTGTGTTTGAAGATCAGAGCACTGCAAAGAATACATGCTAAATGGAAGTATGAATAGTAACAACATTGCAAGAGAAGGGTCATAATCATGTGATTTTTATATAGTGGCCAAAGCCTGCCAAGCATCTCTCAAATGGGAATATCATGTATCCTGTGTTACAGGACGGCGTGAAGCTTACTTCTTCCTAACCTACAAGGACCTTCCTCATTTCACTTCAAGCTATAGTTCTGCTCTCATTTTGTCCTTTGTTTCTCCCAGTCATCTTGCCCTACAAGCCAGTCTTGGCTTCATGTCTTCTTTCTCCTGTCCTCTGCATAAGAATTAGCCTGCTGAGTACCTCGTCTCCCCTTAAATTCGTTCTTTTAAACCTACCCATTGCTCTTCCTTAATCATTTCCACTACATTTCCCTCTAGGTTTGTCGTCTGTTTTTTTGTCTTTTTTGACTCTTAGCTCTTTGGGTCTGGGATTCTTCATGCACCAGATACATTTTCAGCAACTGTATAAGGGCAAGATTTGAATATGCTCGATCACCTCAAGTAACCCCTTACTCTTTGATAGTACCATTGACCTAGATGGGATTATCTCTCACTATTAATAATTTTGCCAGAACCTAGTCAACCGTTTTTTGTTGGGTTTTTTTTTTGTGGGGGGGGGTTGTTGGGTTTTTTGATGTTCAAACTCCTAAGATGTTGAAAAAGCTGGTGCTTATTTAAACCCAGGTCAACTTTTGAAATGTCATGAGCAATGATTTTTGCATTACTATGGGCATCTTTCTTTGAAAACTTAAAAGCTTATTTACATGAAAAAGATTAGAGTCATGGTGTTTTAAAATTCAGTGTCAAGTATTTGAAAATGACAGATCCTAGCATATAATTCTTCAGACTTTCATGAAGAAAACTTGACTTTTTAAACTTCTAGTGATTTAAAAAGCAAAACAAAACCCTCCATCATTTGAATAAATGCCCAACCCCTGAATTTCAGGAAAAATTCAAGATACAGTGGCTAAAAGCTTTAGATGTAAAGAAGGCTCAGTTCCTTTGTATGTGTGTCTAGCTGTAATTCCTAGCCCTTTTTCTTTCTCTCTCTTCTATTGTGGTATCCTTGCTCCCTGAGACAGAAGGGCAAGCAGCTCCCTCTGACACCAGCAACCATGACGCTTCATTAGTCAGCTTGTAGGAGGTAGGGCGACAGCTGTCTAGCTTTCATCCCTCTCCTGGAGACTTTAGCTTATCAGCTTGGCAACACACTGCACTTGTTTTGAGATGCTTCCTGAAGTCTTCTGTTTGGGAATTTGATGCCAAGTTGCCTCAGTAAATGTGCATCTGAGAAATTGGACAACACTGCCTCATTTTTCTTTGAGTTACTCCGAGCTCTTTTGACAGGAAGCTGATGGCTCTATAAGCTTTCTAGTCTTTTATATTTTTTTGTATTTGTTTTTTCCATCTCTGTCAGCAAATGATGAATTTAGCATTATGAATCACACTTCTCAGAAATGTATACACTCGTTCTGCTCGTGTGTGGCCTGACTCTGGTGGGTGCTGAGCATGTCCCAGTCCTCTGAGCTCTCACGGAAAGTGGCAGGCACTACACGGAACCGGGCTAATAAGAGTCTAGCTTTCATGAATGACTGTTGAGTCCTACGTTAGCTGCATTCACTGCATTTTGTTTTTATAACATTTAGCTGTATGATTTTCTTTTTCTCAGCTCCTGAAGTCTTGGCCCAGAAGCCCTACAGTAAAGCAGTGGACTGTTGGTCCATCGGGGTCATTGCTTACATTCTGTAAGTATTTATTAATTTCTTAATCATAAAACTGTTAATTTATAACATGCACCCTCCACTGGGCTGCGTAGTTCCTCCAGGCAATGGGCATTCATCTCTACTATCTGAGGACCACAGCAGTTTGAACCACAGACAGGCCCTCCACTTATGCGAAGGCTGCTGTCTCAGCTGGTTCAACTGGATTGAAGCAGGGTCCTTTAGAACTAAAAGTATGCATGCGACACAGAGGCACCAATTGTTGGCCATCCCATATGTACACAGTGTGCGTACACGTGAATTTTAATGCCCTCTTACATGCCCAGCTGCCGTCATGTACACAGATGTCAGGATGAAGTGGCTGCAGGCATTCTCTTCTTAGGGGTTTCTCAGGAGGGCCTGTAAACTTAATTCACATCTCTGTGGACTGTATCCTTTTCTGCAAGGTGAATGGGGAAAAAAACTGGCCTCTGATGACAAAGAAGGAAAAGTATGGATGAGGAAAGAGCCCTCAAGGGTGCTTTCCTAGCTCCCAATATTTTTTTTCCATTGCTAACATGACCTTTTGACTAAATTTTACATTCTTGAAAATAATGAAAATGAAAAAAATGAAAACAAACTGAAATGAAGCTATTTTTTTGGCAGCTTTTGGATTTTAGATATTAATGAAAGCATTTCAACAAAAATGAAAACTTTCTGTCAACATTTGTCATTCCATTCTTTAATCCTCCCTATGCTCAGGTCATCAGGGTGAGGTGAACTGAATATTGCATAATCTCTTTTTATTGATTGTCAGATATCGAATTCAAGGCTAAGACCTTGCTCATATAATTAAAACCTTGCTCATGTAACTGACCTTAGTGGTGCTTCAGATGACAGTAAGGATTGGTTGAATGAGGAAGGTAAGTGATACCACTGTGTTGAGCCATAGACAGTGTTGCTGCAAAGTATCCCCTTACTCCATAGGAGCTGAACATCCAGAACCAACCCTCGCATTAGTTCTACCGCATGGAACTCCAGTGTATAAGAACTGAGAATTTAAACCAATGCTTTCACCACATTTGTTGTCCTGTGTATGTTTAGGGAGCAATACCACAGTTCTGGGATGTGAACTTCCAACATCTAGCATGGCAGAGTAAGGTGCTATCCCTATTCCCAGCTAGCCCAACTTGTACATTTAGGCTAGGGACAGACATTACACATAAACCAGTTTAAATTATCAGAAACTGATTTAAACTTGTAACAGAACATAACTTCAGTGTATATAAACCAGTTTCAAAATGGCCGAAACTGGTTTAATTTGAACCTGGTTGACTGTAGTATCAGACCTGATTTGGGTCAAACCAGTTTATGCAGTGTCTGTCCCAGAACCTTTCCTAGTTTAAGTTAAACTAGAGTCTCCCAGCATCCCACATGCTTTGCAGCCTTGGGCTGGGCTGTGCTCTCTGCTTCAGAGACCAGAGATGGCCCTGTTTCTCTGCTCCCTAGCTGGAGCTCCAGCAGAGGCTGCAGGCACAGCAGGGCCCGCCTTGCTTTCCCCTGCCCCACCTACCTTCTCTGCTCAAACAGGGATCCCCCACTCCTCCCCTCCCATCTCCCACAGCATGGACCCCAGCCCCACAGACCCTAGGCATGTGGTATGCTAGCTAATGCTGAATGGTGTCTATGTGGGTGTGTCTCCAGTTTCACTGGGACAGGCAGACAGAACAGTGTCTGCTTAGGACTTTTTGGAGCTAATCAACAAGTCACTTGGTAATGTCTCTCTGTTCCTTCCTTGGAAAAAGTTGTTTAAGAAAAGCTTAACTAATGAGAAAGGCATTGTTTTGTTGTTGGTCTGATAAACACTGTGTTATCAGCCCCTTGCTAGCTCCCTCGCCTGTCAGCTTTGCAGACAGTATGAAGGTCTGAGGTATGAAGGCATAGGTATGGCAACACTCCTGCCCCTTGAGAAGCAAGTGGGAAAAATCCTGGGACAGTGCAGGCAGAGTTGGGGTTTAGACCCCTCCCTAATCAGAGTGTCCTGCTGGGGCCTGGCCATGCCCCTGCTCAGCTCAGCAGTACGGAAGGGGAGGGAGGGCTGCTCTAGCACCCCTCAGCTTCTAGCTGGAGCCACTGCAGGCATGTGCCTGCATTTCTTCAGTCCAGAGAGAATGTCTGTATAGCTGCAAACCGATTCAGCCTAGGCAGGTTAGACTAACCTGCAAAGATTGAGTCAATTCAGGCTTAGGATTTTTGAATGTCTGTCCCTAGCCCTAAGGCATGTCCACTCATGCCAATTTAAGCATTAGCCATTTTTAAGGTGCATTAAGGGCATAGGTCTATATGTGCATGCCCTTAATGCACTTTAAAAATGGTGATTTTAGGCTATGCATGCCTAAATTTGATACTCGATTTTGCAAATACCTAAAGCACCTTAACGCACGTGTAGACATGCTAAGGCACGTTAATGCTCCGTGTATCGACTGACTTGGGACTAACTTTAGCCTTAGCGCATTCACTTGTAGATACATGCCTAAATCACCTTAATGTGCATTAGGCAAATGCACATTGAATTTAGGCATGCATAAAAGCACACATAGACATGCCCATTGTGTAGATTACATTGTAAGCCCTAACATAATAGTTTTTCTGCAAAGAGGTATAGGAGGTGGTACGTGATCCTGAAAAGGATACAGCTCCAATTTCACCCCTTTTTTTGTCTTCCTTAAAGGATAGTCCATTTTCTGCCCCACAAAGTGAAAGGGGTTAGAGGTTGAGAGAGAATCTGAGAACCTATCACCTAATCTAGTTTAGCATAATCTAGTTTTGTCAACATAAATGCACATATAACACAACGGGGCACCAATGGGTGCTGTTGAAAGCTGCCCTGGGTGCCTGAGCATATGACATTAACCTTAAGTAGCAGGCCCATAGGGAAGAGAAGGGACCTACTACTCGTATTATTTGAGGGAGATTAGCGTAAGTGGTGGGTGTCTGTTTTATTGGAGCATAAGCATTCTAGGAGCAGCAACCTTTGTGTGTATGTGATTTAAATAATAACCAAGGATGTTGTCTGTAGCATTAAATTGTTTACATCAGCTGGCATTGTACCGCATCAGAGCCTTTGAAATGCATTTAAGCTGCTGCTGTTGAAGCTGCTCAGATTGACCAAAGGGGCATAGCAAACATGACAAACTTATTTTCTTTGTATAGAGAAGTGGGGAATGGCCTTGCTGCTATCAACTGTAACAAAAAACAAAGTAATATCTTGTGATGTTTATACTTACAGTGGGTTTTACCTTTTTTTTTTCTTTTTACCCAACTGCCGGTTCTACAAGACTTCAGCAAAAACCCCAAAAAACTCCGCTGCTACAGCATCAAATTGTTCCTACTTTGTTCCTTTTCCCTTTGTGCAAACATTTTATGGCCTGTCAACATGAGTAACTTTTTCATGATGCAGTACAGCTATTTTTGTCAGCACAGTGTCTAACTGCTGTATAATCCATTGCTGTGTAATGTTCGTTATTTGTCTGTCACCTGTATTTATTTTACTCTTGAGCATAAATTTTAGGGGGTGTTTTCCCCAATGCCACCCAAACGACTTTATTTTGTTTTAAAGGAGTACTGGAGTTCCAGTTTTTAAACAGTAACCCCCTCTCACCCCAGTAACGTCAAATTTATGAGTACTTTGCCACCCTGCATGAATGTCAGCAAAGTTCTCATCCAAAAACCTTGCAGGGGGCTGGATTACCCTTGGGGCAATCTTTAACAGTAGCAAGAGGCAAATGAATTTTGCATGTAGAATCAAATTCAGCAGCGCTATGTAAGACATTAGATCAGTTCCTGGCAAGAGCACTGGGAGAGTGGGAGCAGAGCCTTTGCAGAGCAGGGTGGACATCATCAAAAGGCTGCCGGGTTTATGTAGGAATAAATTTGACGAAGAATGCTTTGCATTTGAAAGCTCATCTAAGTCTCTCTCAACCATGCAGTTGGTCTAATAAAAGCTATCACCCACACAAATCCTTCCGCTTACAGGAATCACGTCACTTTCTGATGTTCCTTGAAAAAGGAATAGTTTTACACCTGCAAACATGGGTCCACAACATATTGCTGAATGAAGCAGTCCTTCTCGTGTGCTTTCTTTAAGGTCTGAGTCTTTCACTTACTAGCAGAGGGGTAGTCTGCCGAGGTTGCTCCTACTCATTTCTAAGTCAAGTCCTCCATCCTGCCTGACCTAAGTGTGAAACTTCATAATGGCCCTGTGTCACAAGCAGCTCATAAACTTCCTCATGCTAGATGGTAGGAAACTCAGTTTCCTTGGAGAACAGTTTTTTTCCCATGCCCAGGCTTGTCCACTGCTAGCTTCCCCGTCTATGTTAGAGTTCACTGTTGAGCGTTCAGTATGGAAACCTTCAACTGTCCATCGAATTGCACAGTAGTGGGGCTGGTTGTAGCTGCCTGATTGTGCAGAGGTAAAATGATTCATCTCTATTCAGCCATGGCACATCCACCAGAATGTTTTTTTCCAGTGGTGACGTCCATGTTTTGCTAGTGGGTTTTACGCTACGAGATACCTCAGAAGATAGTCTGTTTTATTATTAGCTGTATCTGAAGGCAGGAGCCCAGCTGGTGGAGACTGAACCACAATGTGCCCTCTAGCCTTGGATAATGAATACATCCTCCCAGTGATCTGTGTATATCTGTTGGATGGAAGGTTTCAATTCTGCCCTTGAGACATGACTCAAACAGTGTTATCAACTCTCTTCCTACATTAGCAAAGCTACATTTTCTGCCAGCCCCAGTTCAGCAGTATTTCCTTTTGTTTTCAAAGTCAGTTAGTGGTTTAGCTTTACAAGCAAGAGGCTTACACAGCCCTCAGGCCTTAAAACACCATTGGCCCTCCTGGGAATCCTCTGCCCTTTAGGGTAAAATCCATTTAATAACAGTAAGTTCCTATAAAAAGACCACTTCCTCCTAGCAAGACAAGTGGTATCTAAAAACTACCTATAGTTGTTTGTAGGTAGCTAATGGAGCTAGCCTGTGTAGCAAAGATAGGTGTGTTCAGTTGAAAATACTGCTGGCTTTTTGATACTGCAGTGATGGGCACAGTATTAATGGCTTCACTGGATATGTGGACTAGAAAATGACCCGCTAAGGTCATACTTTTAAGTATTGGGGCATAAGCAGTCTGGAGGAGCATAGGTTTATATAAGTGCCTGAGCCCACGGGGAGTCCAGATCAGGGGCTGAGGGTCATAACCAGGGAGTCTGAGTCATGTTCCTAGTCTGTAGCAATACCTATGTCCATAGTTGAAGTCAGGAGTCAGGGTACCCACACAACATGATAAGCAGGAGCAAAGTCCTAGGGTCTGAGGCAGGGGCTTATGTACCAAGCCCAGTCTCCTACAGGCAGTTAGCTTAACCCTTGCAGCTGATGCCACTCTGATACCAGGTGGTGCCACTGAACATGCAGATGGCCTTCTAATACTACAAGTAAGATGACAGTTAAAGATAAATGGTCACAATCTGACTGTAGTGCATTGCTCTCATTCTTTCAGTATATCTATCTTGAATAGGCAGAGGATACTGCTGTATTTGCAACAGCAAAATGATTCCAGTGACTGACACTGATGTTACACACTGGTTAACCAGCCAGACTTTCAGTTCCACCTGTTGTGTGTGCTGAGGCACAGGATTCGAAGTGCTAGTAACTGCTGTGCAGGACAGAAAACATTTCTCTGAGTCTTTTTCTTCAGCAAACCACTGTCTTTCCATTTAAAAAATGGCAGCTGAGGAGAATTCAATACAAAAGCAGAGCATAAATGAAAAATAGTTTATTGTTAATGACTTGATGGCTTCCAAACACAAAATACAGTATCTCATTGATGCTCTTGAGTTTATGGGGAAAAAATTAACTACTTCTGATGCACCACTGTTCTTGATGAATACTTGTCTATAAAATAGACATGGGCATATATGTATAGGTTCGCAAATATGTAAACCCGAGATGAAAAGATGTCTTAAGAAATAATATCCTTGTTTCAGTGCTAACCACTAAGGCTTCTTTTTAATTGCATACAGATTCAAAAGTCTGCACCGCTAGAGTTTTTATCAAAAACTCATTTTGTATGAAAAGTCATTGCTCACACAAGCACTAATTATAGCAGCTCGAAACTTCCTGTTATTTCAGTTATAACATTTTGCAATTTGAAACAGCCTCATTGTGTAGCTCAGATTTCCACTCATTTATTTACAAGGTAGTTTTGGTATATATTTGATTTAAAGAAAAAGAAGAAAAGCAAAAAACTCCATCAAATCCCTATCAGATGGGTTTGGGCCCACATGAACAAGCTCATGAATGCCAGGTGGCTAAACTTCTGTTCCTTCACATACCTATATATGGAGAAGATTAAGTTAATGGAAGCAAAAAATAGAAAATGTCATTCTAAAGTTGGAAAACAGCCCTAGGCTACAGCATGTTCTGCTTCAGCCTCTGATTATTTATATTTAGTATGTCATGTCCCTTCTGTGTTAGCTTTATTACATTTTGCCTTGATTTCTTTTGTAGCTGTGTTGAGGGTAGCATCATTATTGCTTTATTGTTTTCATAATATTCCATATGTAGCATAGCTGTGGAAGGCAGTCTCTTTTCCAAAGACCTTGTAGTCTTTTTTGGTTTTGATGTTGAGATTTTTTTTTTGTTTTATGTGCTCATGAAATAACCTACACTTGCATATGACTGAAAGACTACAAAATGTAACAAACCAATGTCCGGGAAATATTTTCCACTATCACAGGCCATGTCTACACGTGCATTTATGCGGTTTTTAGACCAGCATCTATACATGTAGGCATTACAGTGCAGTAACGCTGGGTGTACAACGACTTGGGAATAAAGTTACTTCCAAGTCAGCCCACACAAACAGGGTTACTGCGCAATAAGGTGTCTACACATGCCTTACTGCGCAGTAACTACTTGGGAGTAAATTTGTTACTTGCATCATGCAGGTAGTAAATTTACTCCCGAATTGGCATAAGTCACCATAGTTACTGCGCAGCACGGGTGTGCACTGCACAGTAATTTTCAGCTACTGTGCAGTAGCTTAAGTTACTTCACAGTAACGGTGCACGTGTAGTCACGGCCACTGAGATGCAGCCATCCAATGGAAGAAAGGTGAGGGGTGTTCAGTAACGTCCACCATCATGGCCCAATGGTTTAAGACAGGTAGCAAAGAACTATATATCCAGGTCAAATTGCAGAGGTAATTAGTGTTGGCAGAATGTCAGTACCAATGCTAGGATTTACCAAACTGCCAGACTTAAGCCCTGAGAAAATGCAATCTCTTCTTAGGCCTCCAGTGGCTTTGTTACATGTTTATTAGCTTGTCCAGGGTTCTTGATGCTACCATTGCATGGGCCCTACTATTCAACTGGAGAGCAGCACTGTTGGCAAAAACAAGTGTCCATGCTCAAAATGAGGGAAAAAATAAATAAATATGTGTGTGTGTATGTGTGTGTGTGTGTGTGTGTGTGTGTGAGTGTGTGTGTGTGTGTAGTTCAGCCATATAAATAGCACTTGGACAACATCCCACGCTTTGGCATTTGTGGAAATTGAGATATTCACTATTATATCATTTAAAAAATGTGTATGTTTTACCCCCATCCCTCCTGCACTTCAAGTTATGCACTGGCCATATTCATGAGCTATTTAGAGACCCTTCCCTAGGCAGCAGCACCACCCATATGGGATGGGAACTCTCATGGCCTTTTGTTTTTGTTGTGTTTGTTTGTCTGGTAATGAAATATGTACATTAAGCAGGCCCCTACTGTGCTTTCTCCAGGACATCTGAAAACGTGTCTCTCTTTTGCATGCCCAGCTGTTTTTCTCTTATCTGCATCAGGTTTTTTTTATAAGGGCTGGAAAGTCTGGGAATAGTAGGTACAGGGAAAATTTGTGTCTGATATGACAAGACCCTTAAATATTCCCAAAAGTGTTTATTTTTTTGATGCACCAGCAAGAAAATTATGCCAACTAATAGTTGATTGCAAGTCCCACAGGAAGATCTAGGGCTTTTCGCACTGAAGAGAGATTGTTTATTTTTACTTTTTGCATACCGAAAGAAAGAGAGCAGAACCCTCTGGTAGGGAGTCGTTTTCTTCACACAGGATGTTCCCAACGAGCCAAATCTAAGTTAATTGCATTTTGATTCAATAGGGATCAAAGGAAAACTCAGTGAGGATGTTGAATTTGGCCTGGTCAGTTGAAATCCACAAGAGGTTATTGCAGTTACAGGTGGGATGTTGGGCCAGTTTGGGACTGTGGACACAGCCCTTAAAACAAGTCCATACACAGTGTAAAATCCAAACTCATTCCTGGGCTTTGGCTGTATTAACCAAGAAATTAACAATAAGACAATTTAGACCATGCTTTCTACCCAAGCTTGGCTACTCTTGGGGTTCCTGTCTCAGGGCCACCATGCCCTGACTTTACATCATCTTTCCCTAGAAATCTGCTCCCATCTCCCATGTGTCCAAGTACCAGTATTGAATCATTTGCCTCACCTGTTCTAAGAAAAATTGGCCCCTGATATCAGGGTGGAGTATTTTAGGTGCATGAAGCCAGCTAGTTACAGACACTCTCACAATGTCACCAGGCAGGGAGGGTGACTCAGTGGCTATTTACATTAGCAGGTTCTGTTGCATTGGATGATAGTAGTCCTTAGAAAATGTTATTGTCAGGACCGATTAATGCTATCTAATCTGTTGGAAACATAGGATTATAGGAAAGTAGGGCTGGAAAGGACCTCCTGAGGTCATCTAGGGCAGTCCACTGCGCAAGGCCATCAGTGCTTGCTACTTGAAGCCACACACAATGGCAAGTTAGGGGTTGAAATCCAGGAAACAATATATCCACAAGTCTGCTAAGAAATGTGCTAACAAAGAAGGAGAGGCTTTTTATCTGGTTAACTAGCAAACTCACTGTCCTCTAGTGGGAGACTCCTGACAGCCATGTTAGAGCACTCACCCAAGGGTCACACACCATGTCATGTTCTTGCACTAGTGTTGGGAGGAAAGTACAAAGTACAGTACTCGCCATCCTGCACTCCATTCCTTCCTCTCTTTTGTATGCCTTTCCCTTGCTCTGAACGTCCCCGGTCCTGTGCTCGCCTGTGGGGATGCAGCCTACCTCGATAGGAAGGGGAAGAAAATTCTCCTCTTCACGTTCCACAGGAGAATGGCTATAGGGGCCTGCTTGAGCCCATAGATTCATAGATTGTAGAGTCAGAAGGGACCACAATGGATCATCGTGTCCGACCCCCTGCCCCTGGCAGGAAAGAGGACCGAGGTCAGATGACCCCAGCCAGTTGACTATCTAGCCTCCTCTTGAAGACCTCCAAGCTAGGTGATGGCACCACCTCTCTTGGAAGCCCATTCCAGATCCTGGCCACCCTTACTGTGAAAAATGTCTTCCTAATGTCTAACCTAAATCCACTCTCAACTAGTTTACACCCGTTATTCCTAGGCACTCCCTGGGTCGCCTTAGTAAACAGTGCTTCCCCTATTCCCCGTTGCCCTCCCTTAATAAATGTATAGGCAGCCACAAGATCTCCCCTCAGCCGTCTCTTGTGAAGGCTGAAGAGATTCAGCTCTCTCACCCCCCCCCCATAGGGTCTTTCCCGAAGGCCACTAATCATGTGAGTGGCCCTCCTCTGGACCCTCTCCAGATTCTCTGCATCCCTCTTGAAGTGCGGCGCCCAAAACTGGACACAGTACTCCAACTGCGGCCTGACCAGTGCCGCATAGAGGGGGAGCATCACCTCCTTTGATCTATTAGTCATGCACCTGCTAATGCACGACAAGGTACGATTGGCCTTGTTGAGGGCCTCATTACATCGCCGGCTCATGTTCATCTTGGAGTCAGTTATGACTCCAAGATCCCTCTCTGCCTCCAAGCTGCTGAGAAGGACACTCCCCAGCCTATAGGTGTGCTGGGGGTTCCTCCTTCACAGGTGGAGTACCTTACATTTATCTTTATTAAATTGCATCCTGTTTCTCTCTGCCCATTGATCCAACCTGTACAGGTCAGCCTGAATCTGCTCCCTGCCCTCCGGTGTACT
>NW_005842018.1:2306860-2321170 GCF_000455745.1 Alligator sinensis | reverse complement strand
CGGCGTGGGCCCCCGCGTGTCCGCGACCAGCCTTCCCAGCGTCTCAGCTATGATACTGGCCAATTCTTTCAGCAGCCATGGATAGAGGTCATCCAGGCCTGCTGACCTGTACCCATTCAGCTCCTCCAGGAGCTCCTTAACTGTTTCAGAACTAGCCATAGGCGGACTCGTGCCATGTGGACATCCGTCAATGATTGAGGTGGAGGCTGAGATACGAGATACTGGGTCAGATGCACCTGTGGTCCATTTCCTATGTGTTTGTGCATGGTTTGTAGCACACTTTGAGAAAGACTGAACCTCAAATGGGGTAATCAGTATTACAGCTCCTGCCGGGGCCTGTGCATCTCTATTCTGCACCCCTCCCCTTCCCACATGGGCAATATTTAACTGCAACAGCCTGATCCTGCTGCTCTAGGTAGCTGAGGCCACTACACCTACTTAAAGACAGAACATTTGTCAGCCATAAACAGCTGTAATCCATAGCGGCTCTAACTCACTCTTGTACTGCTGCCAAGGTAATTAGCATACCATGTATTTTAAAAGAGTTATTACTATTGCTGGAGCAGACTGACAGGAGGTGCACACACAGCGCTAAGTTCTCCCTGAGATGGGAAGGAGTGCAGAACAGCAAGGGTCTGGGTTTACTGTTTTCCCAGGGACTTTTATTTATTTATTTATTTATTTATTTTTTAATTGAGGGTGCTGGGTCATGTAGCAGGTTGGCAGAGAGCTAGGGAGCCTGTTTACATGAAGGTTGCTGAGTGAAATCTAACCCAAAGCAGGAGTGACAAAAGTGCCCGTCCAGAGTGGAGGTGGAGCGAGATGGAGGTTTCAAGTCTGTACCTGGTACACTGGCCCCTGCATCCGGAGCCCTGTCATATTGTCATCCTTGCAGTAATGCCAACTTGGAGCATTCCAAAATCATTAGATTAGTTTAAAAACTATAAGATTTTTTTTAATGCAGAATTTGGGTTCTTTTGACTTGCTTTCTGATTTCTGACCATAAGCTTCTTATTTTTAAATGTATTATTAAATAAAAAGGGATGTTCTCATGTAATCTTGTGACTCCAGCAGCCACGGGTGGATCTAGAATTTTGAAGAGGAGGGTGCAGATGGTGAGGTGCAGCCTCACGTAAGAAATAAACCAACGGCTTTACTAATATGCTAGGGACATAGGGCTGTATCGTTCAGTTTAAGATTGAAGCAGAAACAAATATAACTGCATTGGAATGAGTTACAAACAGTCTGCAGGGCTGTGAAATAGGAGCTTCATTACCAGGAGCAACTCACAGACCGCAGAACTGCAGAACAGAGGATAGCTTGATTGTTGTAATATCAAGACCATTAAAAAGAGGAGAGGGTCATTAAGATATGACACCAGTTTAGCTCACTGCTCCAATACCAAAAGATTACATATCTGTTCCTGTTCCTACTGAAATCAGCAGTAAAGCTCCTATAGTAAAGTAAGGACTTTGGCTCCTGGGTCTAGCCTCTGGGCTGGTAGAAGCTAGAACAAGATGGGAAGGAAAATGAGTGGTCAGACTCCTACAAAGAGGTTTGGGGAACAAAGCCAAATAATTGTACTGTTTTAAAGAGGGGATGGAGTTGCCAGATTTAAAGCACTCCAGGCACTGCTCCCAGAACTGCTTAATCTGTCCACGCCTATCACATGGTAAGTCAAAGTTACACTGAGACAGCTTGCCGCTGAATAGAACAAGATGAAGTTACTGCAGTTTAGCTGCAGTTACTGCAGGATAGCAGCAGACTGACTAAACAGTTACAATCCATTGTGTCTGCTGCCACACTCTCTCCCTAGGGTATCTCTGTACCTCAGTTTCTTTTCTGTCTCTCCTCCCTCTCTTCTGCATCCATTTATTCTTAGTTTCTTTTTTGTCCCTGTGACAGTGGGATCTGAGATTTGATATTATATAAAATGCATATTATGTATGTTAATATCCTTATGCAGTCATATGATTCTGCAGAGCGTTATCCTAGCAGTCTTACTCACTGATCAGGTCTGTGACATTTTAGGTCTTGTTTAAATGCAGAGATTTCAAGGTCAATTTTGAATTTCTGTTCCAGCCTTTGGCACAAGCCATGAAATTTCCCCCAGTGATTCCAGCCTCAAGTCCCATAACTATTCACTGAGCTAGATCATGCATTTCAGCAAGTCATCCAGTCTTGGTTTACATGTGACTGTTTGGCGTCAGGCTTTCTTATCTGCCTTGACGAGGTCATCTGTCCAAACGACAAGGAGGGCTGTCTGTTGCAGAGCACATCTTCTTTGAAAGATAAGGGGCCAGATATCCACATCAGTTATGCCACCGTGTATTCAGAGCAACACCATAAATTTCAGGGATGTTACTCCAGATGTATACTGATGGAGTAGAGATCAGAATCTAGCACAATGTTTGAAATATTTATAAAGCAAACTGTTGGAGTCATGTTGTAGCTGTGAAAGTCTGGGAAATATCCAAGAGGCAATGAGTTTCATAGAATCATAAAAAATTAGGCTTGGAAGGGTCCTCAGGGGGGTCATCTAGTCCAACCCCCTGCTCAAAGCAGGACCATCCCCAACTAGATCATCCCAGCCAAGGCTTTATCTAGCTGGGTCTTAAAAGCTTCCAAGGATGGACAGTGCACAACCTCTCTGGGTAACCTGTTCCAGTGTTTCACCACCCTCCTAGTGAGAAAGTTTTTTCCTAATATCTAACCTAAACTTCCCTTGCTGTAATTTGAGATCATTACTACTTGTTCTGTCATCTGCCACCACTGAGGACAGTCCAGCTTCATCTTCTTTTGAACCCCCCTTCACATAGTTGAAGGCTGCTATCAAATCCCCCTCAGTCATCTCTTCTCCAGACTAAATAAGCCCAGTTTGGTCAGCCTTTCTTCAGACGTCATGGTCCCCAGCCCCCTAACCATTTTCCTTGCTCTCTTCTGGACTCTCTCCAATTTGTCTATGTCCTTTCTGTAGTGGGTAATATCTTTATCACTAGGTTTGTGGATGATATCTTGTATTTCATTCTTCTCCAGGTCAAAGCAAACTGAATCTTTAGCATTAACAACATATCCATACTTTTACTGTATTAAGTTGGTTGAAGGTAGAAGATTGGCTCTATGTTATAAATAACATGAGTATTTCATTTCTTACAGATTTTCTTTTCCATTTGCTCCTGCAGTTGTTACAGAGTAATGTTCCAACTAAATCCTTGGTCTGTTTATAATCTCTGGCTCTCTGTGCTTAAATACTGTATCAAGGTTGGTCAATCACAGATTTAAGAAAACATTAGGGAAAACATTACACTATTTCTGTATTAGGCAGACATGCAAAAAGAACAGTTTACACTGGGCCCCAGAGATACACGATGAAAACTGGTGAAACTCAGTACAGGCTTCCTACTTGGAGCGGAGCAGATGAAAAGGCCTCTTCTACTGTGAATAGAAAGCAGGTTGATCAACTTCTGAAGTAAATATGTTCTTTTTCCAAAATGATGTCCAGACCTGTATGTACAACAGGCAGCTGGGAGAATCCTGGAACATTTTAATTAAAATACAGGTGCTCATCTGGTTTAACTATGCAGACAATGTTTTATAAGCTAGTAATCTTGCTGCTGTGCTTCCAAAGTGTCTGATTATAAATACTTGTCAGGAGTTTTGCCTAAGGAAGGAGAGAACAGGATTTTCAGGATTGGGTCTTTTATCATCCCGATACAAAAGACAGAACTTCAAATGAATTGTTTGTAGTTTTTTATTAAATGTAATTTGTTAGCGCCTAGATCTCTGACGATGGGAGCTGTATAAATATCGATGCCTTTACACCTGCAAGAAGTTGCCCAAGTAGTAATGGATAGTAACAGGGATGGATGAAGCGATCTTGGTTATTATATCTGATTATGTGGAACCACTGGCCAGATACGCATGTGCTTGTTTTCCATAGAGAACTTCCTCATACAGCTTGTTTTCTTGGGTCCTGCACATGGCTCAGGGCTGGAGGTTTGAGTGTTGCACAGATTTTAGTCATAACCATGAGTACTTTCTCCTCCTCATTCCTTACCTTCTCCACAGAAAAGACCAAAGAGTTTTAAATCCCATGTTCTGTTTTGCGCATTAGGCTCTGTGGATATCCTCCCTTCTATGATGAAAATGACTCCAAGCTTTTTGAGCAGATTCTCAAGGCTGAATATGAATTTGACTCTCCATATTGGGATGACATCTCTGAGTCTGGTAAGAAATCAATGTAACTGCAGTAGCCATGTCTTGCATCTCCCTCTATATCACTGAATATTTCTACCATATGTACTTTCTTAGTGCCATAGTATAGAGATCGCCCAGTAATTGGAGGTCAGTGGGAACTATGTGTTTCTCCAATCCCAGATTGTTTTTTAAGCATCAAGGGACATTATTTCTGTGTGAGTCTCAAATTAGGTATTGTCTCATCCCAGAATAATGCCTAAAGCATTACAACTGGGCTTGTTGGAGAGTGACATAAAATAGGAATTAGGCCTTCAGCCCCAAGAAGACAGACTGCTTTAATTTTTCCTGCACATCAGAATAAAATACAGATGTTTTCATCTGTCTCTAATAATAGAAAACAAAATAACTCAGCTGTATTACTGAATGTATACCGCTGGTCTGATTGATGAATCTCTGTAATGTAAACAGGAAAGAAACAAAACCCAGGATTTAATGGCTTTCGAATGAAGCAGGACTAAAGCAACAGGAATAAAAGCAATTGCCAAGTCCCTGGGAAGGGAGGGTTTAGGGTTCAGTAGTTTTAGCACAAACCTAAAGTTAGGATTCATAAGTCTGAGACAGCTTTGCTGTGCAGACCTGAGCACATCACTTTGTCTGGAGCTTTGGCCATGTCCAAAATGGGGATAATGACATTCTTTTTATCTGGAGCTCAAGAGGGCAAATCAGTGTTCAGGAAACTTTCTGATAGTATGAAATGAAAATATCTCTAAAAGTACTGTTATTACCTTATTACTAATTATGAATATAGTCAGGCTTTCTTAAAAAGGGTTTTTTTTAATTGACGATATAATTTTAACTTCTTAGCGTGACAAGTTTTCATGCTATTTAAAACCAGTGTTCATGCCACTGCAATGGGCTCCTTAGAGGGAAGGGAGATATTCAGAAGTTCCTAAGAGGAGCACAACTTCAAGTCGACTCTAAATCTTTCAGTGGCTTTTGGAAATCTAGATTTAACTGACTTGAGGAAATTCATTCCACATCTGGCCTCTCCTATAGACACCATACACCTTGGATAACTTCTGTGCTATGACCCCTGTTCCCCTCATTTTAACATCCCCTGAGAACACACTCCCCCAGGTCCAAGTGAGTTGATAACAAACTCTACAAGAATGATAGTGAATGTTATTTTTCAATATAATAAAGATAACAGACCCAGTCAGGTGTGAAGTTATGTGAAGTGAATGGCGACAAGCTTGTGAGACAGGAACCTCTGAGTGTTTCCACCGCAACCCATTCCTACCTGCATTACAGCAATAATGTAGCATAAGCTCTTTGTGTCAGGATCTGTGTCTGTTTTTGCCATCTGTGCAGCTTTTCCCATGCTTGTGGGGCATCCTGTTAATTAATAATTAGATGGCTTAAATATGTGCTTGAAAACTTTATTGTCTGCCTGGCCATCCTAACACAGAGTTGGGCTGGGATACTGAGTCATCTTGGAACCTCCGATTGATAATTGGCCCCCGTGTCTCTCTTCTTGCTGTTCGCCATCCCTTTTTTCTTGCAGTCCCATGAGCAGCGCACGTCATTTTGGTGAGGTTCCTCTGTGCAGGTCAGTGGGTGGGGACAGTCACACCACCTTATGGTCCATACACCAGTATCATTTAGATGGACATGACCTCTTAGACACCACTTCACATTGCCTTTTCAGACTCTGAACCTATTGATTTTAGTTACTTTGTCTTTTATGCAGCTAAAGACTTTATACGGAACTTGATGGAGAAAGACCCTAATAAAAGATACACCTGTGAGCAGGCTGCCCGGCACCCATGGTAAGTAGCTAACTTGTGACTTCTGTTGTGACACCTCAAGAAATGGTTTTACATTACATGTTTGAAGAAGACAAATGCTGGTTCCACCATGCTGTACACTTGCCTTTGTTGAGTGACACTCTCTCTGATTGCTCCAACCCTTGAATTTGTATGTCAGCCCTCCCTTCTTGTTCAGCTACATCTGAAACTGTGCCCTCTGCCTGCAAAGATGTGATTCAATTTAAGTTTGTGCATAGTCCCATTAAATTCATTGTCTAATTACTCAGTCAAGTATTGCTCTCAGTTGCTAACATTACCACAGTGGGTTTGCATCAGCATAGCAGCATTAAAAATCAATGTTTCTAATGTTAGGCAACTACCTACATATAAGAATTTCATTAAAGTAGAATCGAAACACATCACAACTGCCCTGTGGAAAAGGGAGGTATCACCCCTATTTCACAGGTGAGGCAGATGATACAGCCTGTGTGATTGGCCCAACATCATGTAGAAATTAAACCCAGATCTCCTAAGACTCATGCCTCTACTCTCCCCACTAGGCTCAGGGTGACCAAGACATGGCCTGTGGGCTGAATCTGGCCCATGAAACAGTGTCATCTGGCCCATGGAGCTCCCCAAAGGTCGAGAAATTTGACTGTGTGGCATGTGCTGGCAGTGTTAATTACCACAGCTCCTGGAGCAATTAACATTGTCGCTGCTTGCCACACCACCAAATTTCTGAATCCATGGCGAGCCATGCAGGCCAGATCTGGATCACAGACCCACATCACCTAGCCCATGGGACTGCATGCAGGGCTGAGAATTTGGCCACAGGAGGAGCAGTGGCTCCTGTGGAAATCACAGCAATTAATATTGTCGGCACCAATTTCCAACCATGTGGATCAGAAGACATGGCCCTGGACTCCAGATCCAGCTTGCAGACCAGCCCTGTGCCGCTTATCTCACCCACAAAGTCAGAGCAGTTGGGCACCACTACACCAGGTGATCTTTCCAGCCGCATACAGAATTAGGGCCCTTCAGCACACGAGCCATTACTTGTCCTCAGAGGCACTCCTTTTGGGCACTCTACAGTAATGAAACTGCAGTGCTGGGGATGCTGGACCTGATGGCTGCATTTTTGCACTCGGGGTGTACAGTGTACTGTATATCCCTGTTGTTGCAGCTGCAGAAATGTTGTTCATTTCTCCAGTTTTCATGTAGCTGTTTGGATGGTCCAGTTATCTATCTATTCACTCACACCTCAGGTTCTTGCTCATACTCTCAGCCATTCATAAGACTTCTAAGCTTGAATAATAATTAGTTCAGTGGTTTGATGTTCTGCCAGCTGCACCTAGCAGGGGAGCTTGAGCACAGCGGGACATATTCTGCACTTGATTACACTGGACAGTCCTCCAGTGCAACATTGCACAGACTGCAGCCATGTAAAAGCACGGGCATAAAATGAACTTGAAGAGGGGTGATGGTAACCCCCTTTTGCAACAGATAGATATCGCTGGAATGTGTAAAATCATTAAGATCTCTGCCACAGCAAGATACGGGATACTAGGCCAGATGCACCTATGGTCCATTTCTTACGTGTTTGCACGTGCTTTCTAGCATGCTTGTGTGTTTCTAGCACTAAAACATGAAGTGATTTGTACTGCACAGTTTATAAATTATACTGCTTAGAAAAACACCACGTTTACCTTGCTTGCAACCATGTTAACTGTTAGCAAGACTTCTGGAAAGACAGAACAAATAATGTGGTTTAGATTCAGGGGAGCTGTGATCCTTCTCTAAAATTCACTGGTTTGTCTATATTTCATTGCCACCTTCAGTATATAAGACAGCATGATAGGGAAATCTCAGTTTTTACAGTAGGAAACTCAGTCTGCAGCAGATTATGAAGTTTTGATGATAATCTGATTACAAGGCACATTGCAGTTGCCCAGTGCTTATTAACCAGAAGATAACATTCATGAACATTCATTTTCATTCCCCCCCCGATAGCGTGTTACATTATGTAACATAATGAAATGAGGCATAATTTCATGTGTCCTATATGAGGGCACTTCATCCCAGTGCGCTAGCACATGTCAGACAAGGTTGGTTTCCTTGCTGATTGTAGTTCCAAAAACTAGGGTTATAATTTGCCCTCATCATTGATTAATGATGTGGGACTTTTGATGCAGAGCAATAGACTGTAAATGTGATAGTCCTGGAAGACTTGATGTAATGACTGTCATATCTAATGTGCCATCCCAGACATTGACTGCAGACTGGTTGTGATTACAAACTATTTAATTACAATTTAGAGCCCTTAAAAACACAGGAAGAAAAACAATAAAAAAAGAATAAAGCATTAGGCATGGAAGATGCTTTGCAAATCATTTGGAAAACAAATTATTTGTCTTCCTCCTCCTCTCTGCCCATTATCCTAAATATGGTAGAGATGCATATTAGCAATATTGATGGCTGACTTGAGCATGCATGAGAAATGTGGAGAAGTCAAAATATAAGTAATTGCAGTTCCCCTGTGTCCCTTTGGTAACTATCTATTATCTTTGTGACAAAAAGGAAATTTGGAAAACTCTGTCAGAGGCTTTTGTAAGAGGCAAAAAATAAGTGTTTTTTAATCATGAACCTGAGCCCCAGGAAAGAAACAAGTAGTAAGATTTGACATTCTAAACACAAAGAAAAGGACACGAAATGCAACTCCCAGTAGAGACCTGGGTGACCGTGCATATTTCTGAAGGACAGTTTCCCCAAGTTATTTCCAAGATACACAACATATGTGAATCCAAGTCCTGGCCTGGTATCATCTATGTTGGTTGCTGGAATACAGCAAAGAAACGTGGCAACTGCATCACGCAGCTCTCGAGTCCTCCGACAGGAACATAATGATACAAAATGTTTTCATTCCTTTTTTTTTCTTTTTATTTTGCATGTCATGGCTGGAGGCCAGTGGAAAATCATTGACTGATCCATAATATTTGATGTTTTCCACAGAATCCAAGCTTCCACTTAAAAACAAACAAAAATACATTTTTAGCCATTTCTGTTGCTGCCAGGCTGGCTTTACAAGGCAGTCATTTATTTATTCATAAAGCCCCTTCCCAGCTATGTGGACCACAGCTTACGGTTCAGCCCAAGAAGCAGAGTTGACAGAAACGTTAATTTATGTGCTTGGTCATCCAGTCTTTCCCCACAGCAGGGAAGTTTTAAAGTATGAACTTCCTTCCCCCCTCAACCCAACATCCCACTCCCTGAGCCATTAACAGCAAAGCACAGCTGGGAGCTTAAACATGTGCATGGTAGTGCAACAAGGGTGGAAGAGGCAGCCTCATAGTAAAGCAAAGTCAAGAGATGTGGGTTCCAGGCCAAGTTCTTTCCCAGACAGTGTGCTCTTGAGTAAGTCATTTAATCTCTCTTTCTCTCTCTCTTCAGCTTAACATTATTACCTCAACTTAAAATAAGGGCGGTAGCTATGCACTTTACTGAATGGCTATGCACCTAAACCACTAATGTGTCATGCCTTTCCGATAATGTGTCATGCCGGGCCAGTCTAGAATGAACCAAACATGCACTTGTTTTGTGCCTTCTATTTTGGACTTCCTCTGTGGTGGTGTGATTGTGCCTAGCAATCCTCCAAGTGAATTTTTCTTCCTATTTAGGGTTTTCACTTGTTCCTTTGCTATTCCAAACTCTGCAATAAGCAATCTTGCCTTCAGTTTGAAGGCAAGGGACAGTAGCCTCTTGATTTATTGAGTTACCTGACAGTGGAGAGGGAGAGTCTTTGTGATGTCAAGGTCTCCAGATTTCCTTTGGGAATTCAGCTGTTGTCTGTGTGACTGGAAGGAAACATATCATTGTGTCCAATGCCTGGACATTTACAGGACTCTATGAATGGAAGTCAGAGTCTGTGCCTGAGGCCTTATCTTCCATTGTGCCACACTGTTATAATGTGATGTAAAATAACAACTATAGAGGGAGAGCTGTGCAAGTTTTCAAATGTTTAGTCAACTTTAAGTGCTCTACTCATTTGGAAAACTGACCTTCTAAAGCGGCAGTGCTTACTTCTCAGGGTAACGTTGTGCCGAGTAGAGACATGCATGAGTCCAGGATTTTGCATGAAGATCCCATCAGAATGAATGATGCTTTTCTGCAGGCTTTATAGATGCAGACATACTCTAATGAGGAGCACTTACCCTGGTAAGCAGCCCCTTCATAGGACTCTCACCTGAGAAAAAATCAATTCACGTTTAAAGGATTGGGTCTGTAGAAGAATTTGAAAGGTAGAGCATCATCTGTCACAATACAGATTGTAAACTCTTGGGGTAGAGTATAATCCTGGGTCCCTTAATGTCAATGGCATTTTTACCATTGACTTAAATGGGGCCAGGATTTGACTCATTCATAGCTGGACGTACAATATGTGGTCCACTCTTGACACTATACAAATGATAAATAATTAGTATAACAGATGAGATGTTTCCATGCAGTGGCATTTCCCTGCTGTTTTTCTGACAAGTACAGGTCTCTGGGACCAGCCACAAGTAATTAGGCAGAAATTCTCCAAATAAAGAACTACTTTACAAAACATGTTCTTGTATGATGATGAATAAAAGCATTTTTAATCTATTGTGGAGAAATGCAAGGTGCTATACCTCAGGAGGAATGTTCAAAAACACAGATATAAATGGGTGACACCTAGCTGGGTGGCAGCACTATGGTAAAGGACTTGGAAGTGTTGATAGTCCAGACTCAATATGAGTCTGCAGGATGATGCAGCTGCACAAAAGTTGAATGCGGTTTTGGGCTGCATCAATAGAAGCATTAGGTGCAAGACACAGGAGGGGATAGTGCCTCTCTGCTCAGCACTGGTTAGGCCTCATCTGGTGCACAGTGTGCAGGCCTGAGCTTTCCACAGAGACACCAAATACGTGGAGGCCTGAGGGCCCTGGCCCCCCTTAGGAAGAGGACTGTCACCTGAAATGCATAAAACTTTCCACATGACCATTATTTTAGCCCCCCCCCCCCCAGCAAAAATAAAAGTCAGGGAAATGCCATTGCGTGGAAACATCTCATCTGTTATACTAATTATTTCTCATTTGTATAGTGTCAAGAGTGGACCACATATTGTACGTCCAGCTATGGATTAGTCAAATGAAGCCTATGGCTTCACATTTTCAAAAGGATGTGGAGAGTCTGAGAGCATCCAGAGACGGGCAATAAAAATGCTTAAGGGCAAGACAAGTCATGAGAAAAGGCTGAAGGAGGTAGGCGTGTTTAGCTTGTGGAAAAGGCACTTAAGAGGGGACATGATACTTAAAGGGCTGTCCTAAAGAAGCTGTCTTCAAATACTTAAAGGGCTGTCCTAAAGAAGTGGGAAAGCACCTCTTCTCTCTTGCTGCAAAGACGAGGACGTGGACCATTAACTTGAAGTTGCAGCAAAGTAAGTTTAGATTGGATGTCTGGAAATCTTCACTGTGAGAATAGTGAGGCAGTGGAAGAGACTGCCTGGGGAAGTTGTGGCTCCCCATCCCTGGGGGTGTTCAAGAAGGGTTGGGCCAGCCACTGGTCAGGGATGATCTAGGCGTAGCTGTGCCTGTGTTCTACTATAGGCATGTCCCGTGCTTCTGGGCTTTGCTGGTTGTCCCCCCCTGTGCTTCCTGCTGTGTGTATTAGGGTGTTTTTAAGCCTTCCTCAAAGACATTAGGTGTTGGTGACAGCCAAGGCTGGGGACTTTGACTGGGCTGTACCAGTTCTCCTGCTGGGACCAAACTGGAGGTTCCTGACTAGAGGGTCTTGCCCCTCTGCTCAGGGTCAGACCGATCACCGTATTTGGGGTCGGGAAGGAATTTTACCCCATGGTCAGATTGGTATGGACTGTGGGGTTTTGCCTTCCTCTGTAGCAGTTGACGTGGACTTTACCTGGAATCTCTTGAGAGGACGTTGCTGATGTTTCATAGAAGCGGGACGTTGGCTGCCGTGGTTCCCCTGCTTTACCTGTGACAGGTTATGGTGTTAGGTCTGTCTTGTGTCAGGGCGGATGATACTCCTCTGTAGAGTTTAGATTATGGTTTGTATGAAATGGTTTGTTTAGGGATGAACCTGCCTCAGGAAGAGGTTGGGCTACATGACCTTGCAGGAGGTCCCTTGCAGCCATACTTCTCTGTGAGTCTATGATTTACCTGTGCCAAAGACCACTACCTGGCAGTAAGAAAGATTAAGTTATTCTGATACTGTTTACACAGAGCAATAAGTCTCTTCAAAGTGACCTGTGATTTTTAACCATCACTTTTCTCTAAGACATCCCAAGGAATTAGGAAAATTAAAGGCCTCAGCTTTCAAAATACTAAGATTTGAGTCTGGGTAGGCAGCTGAACAATCTCATTGAGTTGGTGAAAATACTGCCAGGCTTAAGGGTTTGTACAGGACTGGGGCAAAAGGAATGAAAACTCTTCATTCCAGCGGCCCATTTTTTTCTGCTCTGTATCTGCTTCTCATATGCCTACATTTATGCAATGTTTTTCTATTTATAATCAAATGGCTTTGGCAGGGAGACTGCATGTTAAACTTAAAGTTGGCAGAAAAGGAGGCTAATAATTGCCATGAAGTATTGCAGCAGAAACAGCTCAATATGTAAGCCCTGTTGGTAGAGGTGATTACACCCCAAACTGCATAATCTGCACATTTACACAGATTTCTCCAGATTAATCTACAGGTGATTTATGCTGTCTCTTGTGAGGGCTATTTATTTTACAGCCTACCTTTCACATAGGCTTTCACTGTTTACGATGTGCGGCCAGGGTATAATGTGCGGTTTAGTCATTCCGCTGTGACTGTTCCAGCGTGATATGGAAAATGAGGGTAACAAAAGAAGGGGGGGTATCATTTGCTTCAGCTTGATACATTTTAAAGTTTCCTGTGCTTGTATTAATGACGGCAATTACATTTATTAAATATATTGTCGCAGCAGCATTCTGGTCCTACCCTAAGCCACATAGCTCAGACTGTAGCCGTTAAAAGCAAGAGGGAGAAACCCCGGGGCCTGATTTTTCCAGCTGCAGGATACACAAAACTCCTATCGAAGTCGGTGCCATCATACAAAGTCGTCTCAACTCAGACTCCATCAGATGGTTCAGAGAGGAGGGCAGCAGATCACCTACATGTTTCTTAAAGAGAAAGGCTGGCCCTGTTAGGTTAGATGGCTAGCCTGGGGCCAACACACTTACAACATAATGTCGGGCATGTCCATCCATCTGTCCGTATTTTTAATATACCTGTATAAATATCTCGTGTTCTGGAAGTGGCTGTGTATAACTTGGGGTGGGAGCGGGGGGTCAGGGGGGGTCACTGCGTGAATCCGACTGTAACTGAATAACCAGTCCGGGTGAAGCACAACTGGTCTGACTGTTGCAGCCACGTGGGAGCGGAGGGAAGCTGAGCGCAGGGAATGGCAATAGTGAGGGCCGTTCCAGGAGGCTGGGCTTTTGGCTGGGTCCGTACCTGCGGTGGAGGACTCTGAAGCCATAACTTTTAACTGGAGTGGGTTTGATTCATTTTTTATTTTCCGGGAGGGTCTGGATTTTAACTTTTTTTAATATTGCAAATTCTTTGTAAGAGAAGGAAAAAAGGAATTTCTTCCCCTCAATGTGACATTGGTGAGGCTGCAGCTGGCGTACTGCATCCAGTTTTGGGCGCCACACTGCAAGAGGGATGTGGATAAAACTGTGAGAGGGTCAAGAGGAGGGCCACTCATATGGTTAGGGGTCTGCAGGAAAGGTCCTACAAGGAGAGATCGAGGGACCTGGATCTCTTCTGCCTCCATAAGAGAAGGATGAGAGGGGATCTGCTGGCTGTCTACAAATTCGTTGGGTGGGGGGGTGCAAGGAATAGTAGATGCTCTGTTTACCAGGGCGCCCCTTCGAGTAACTAGAAACAACAGCCACAAACTGATGGAGAGCAGATTCAGATTAGACATTAGGATGAAATTCTTTACGGTAAGGGTTACCAGAATCTGGAACGGGCTTCCACGGGAGGTGGTGCTCGCCCCTACCCTGGAGGTTTTTAGGAGGAGACTGGACAAACACCTGGCTGTGGTCATCTGACCCCAGTGCTCTTTCCTGCCCAGGGGCAGGGGGTCAGACTCGATGATCTTCCGAGGTCCCTTCCAACCCTAGAAATCTATGAAAGGACCAGATCCAGATTGGCTTCATAGGTGCCTCCATTTATGTTTCTGTATGCCTAAAAATTAGAAGATTTGCCCCAGAGGGGTGATACAAATAGAAGAGCCGGGCCT
>NW_005842018.1:2306481-2306823 GCF_000455745.1 Alligator sinensis | reverse complement strand
CAGAGAGAGATCCAGAGCCCCAAGCTCTCATCAGGCAGGACCCTTGACCTAGCCAACAAGGGGCTCTGAACACAGGGTCCAGCTGAACTCCAGCTTAGGCACCTGACTCCTAAAGTAGGAGCCTCTGTTCTCGGAGGATCCAGAGCACCCAGAGGGCAGGTGCTCAAGTGACTGGTGGTGGTAGTGCCCCTTTCCCCATTGCCTGCTTGTCCACTCACACGCCCAGGAACTGGGAGACTTGTATTCTAGACCCCCGCTTGCAGGGATCCCAGTCCACACCTCCCGTAGCGAGACTCCTTCTTTCTTGCTCTGCTGTCCCCATTACTCCAGAACGATTGGGTG
>NW_005842018.1:2294118-2306471 GCF_000455745.1 Alligator sinensis | reverse complement strand
GCAGGAGGAGCAGAGGATGCCACACTTTCTGTTCTGCCACATAGTGCGGGGGCTTGACCCCCACCCCAGTGCTGTGTCAGGCAGTAGCGCTGCTCCCCCGCTATCAAATTTCCAAACCCTTGAGGAGCTGTGGGTCCTCTGGGCTAAATTGGAGGTTGACCCTGGTGCATGGGGTCGGGTGGAGGTAGCACAGGCTGCCAGGTCCCAGTCTCAGTACACAGGGGCAGCACTGGACCCCAGTCCCAGTACATGGGAGCAGCCCCAGGACCTAATCCCAGTGTGCAGGGGCAGCTGAAGCCCCGTGGGCCTGATCCTGGCAGAGCCAAAAGCTTGAGTACCACTGACCCAGTGGTTGTGACCATCTCCTGGGAGGTGGGAGATACAGGTTTAATTAATCTCAGGCTGAGGAGGACCCAGAACCCACATTTCCCACTTCTGGGGACCACTGGACTGTTTACGTAGAGGGTGGGTGTCATCACCGTGGGCTGTGTCTTTGTGCTTCGTGCTGAAGTCATCGCTGTTGGTATGAGGTAGGATCATAGGAAAATGGGGCTGGGAGGGACCTTGTGAGGTCATCTTGTTCAGCCCCGTGCTCAAGGCAGGATCATCCCAGACTGAGCCATCCCAGCCAAGTGTCTGTCTAACCTACTCTTGAAAATTTCCAGGGATGGAGTTGCCACAACTTCTCTTGGCAGCCTGTTCCAACGCTTGACCACCATCAGAGTCAGAGCATTCTTCCTAATCATCTACCCAAATTTCCTCTGCTGCTGTTTGAGGCCATTGCTCCTGGTCCCGTCCCCTACAGCCACAGAGAAAAATCAATCTCCGTCCTCTTTATAATCTCCCTTCAGGGATTTGAAGACTGTCATCAAAGCCTTCCTCAGCCTTCTTTTCTTCAGACTAAGTAATCATTTTTAGGATTGATGTTGGGAGGTACTCAGAGATAGCACATTTGGGAGAGGTTTGTACCAAAGTCAGATAAACCAGAGCTGGGAGGTATTCTGTTTCCTGATTTTTCTTATTCCTATCCAGAATTTGGGGGTCTGTTGGAGATCCACTGGACCTCTGGAAATTGTATTAGTGCCACTGAGTGTTTATGGTGCGCCAGGATGTACTACCCAGCTAATAACTTCCCTCAAGCGAAGGAAAATTGTTTATAAAGAGCTCTGTTCTCAGACAACGTTGTTTGAAGTGTGAAAAGGCTCCCTGAAGGGGACTGGTGCTGTTTACAATATTCAATCAGTCTCTTATCTGGCTCATCCCTGCACTCTGTTTATTTTGGAGCATTGCTGGTGCTGTATGTGTGTGTGTATCTATAATATATACATAACCAGAACAGTTACGCTCCTTCAGCATTATCCATCACAGCTAATGCCATGTTTCCTGTCATCATACCGAGGAGTATTTCCAAGTACGAGTTGGCCAGCAGAAGGTTTGAATTGGCTGTCTTCAGTAAGCATGAAGGTTCTGAAAATAATACCAGATGAAAGGGTCTAACTGCTATTGCGGGCAGGGAAGACGCAGAGCCAAAGGAACATATGCTTTGCAGTATGTTAGCGAAGAATGATCCAAAAGGGAACGAATGTGTTTTGTCTTCGTTGGAAGTTCCTTCAAAGCTTGAGAGCACTAGAGCGAGAGAGATTATAGAAAGCAAACTGAGCCCAGGTAGGTGGGTGAAATAAATTGATTTAGATAAAATAACAGTACATCTGCACTTCAGCAACAGTGCATCCCTGCTAAGATGTTCCTCCTTGTGCTCCACCTCCACTCCCATTCACATCCTCCAAACCTGGAAATGCATCACTGAGTCCACTCTGGGATATCCTTCCAGGGCTGCTGTTCAGATCTCAGCCTGCCTGAGAGCAACTGCTAAGAACAGCTCCAGAGCAGCTGGGCCAGTTTATGTCCAGGTTTAGAGCATGCAGACAGGAGTGGGTCTGCAGGATGTTGGAGTGTGCTCAGGAATGTCCTGGGTATCACGACTGTGGCTTAGACCTGCCGTAAGACTTGATCATGAAATAAGATTCCTTTTGCAAGTTCAGTGCCCCATTCTGTTATCTGTGCCTTGCGATGTGTAGTCCCATATAATATGTGTCAGTGGAATTACTCATGGAGGAAGGTGCCATTCATTAAGAAGGCCGTCAGAATCTGGCATGGGTGCACAGTCCTGCAAGACTGAGCACTCTCTGCACACACTGGACTTGTCTATACATGGTCCTTTTAAGTGGGATTAGCCTAAAATTGCCATTTTTAAGGCCCATTAAGGGCACATGTCCACATATGCATGCCATTAATCCACCCCAAAATGGTGGTTTTAGGCTAAGCCTACCTAAATTTAATACCGGCTTAAAGCAAGTACCAAATTTACGATGGCATAATTAAGTCACGTTAGTCCACAAGTAGATGCTTAATGGCATTAACATGGTATGCGTCAATGGATGCGCGCTGTGTTAATGTGCATTAGCGTGGCTAAACATGGGCTAATGCGACTTAACTAATGCCAGCCTAAATTTAATACACATTAGCACATCTACATGTAGACGCATCCTAAATTGCCTTAATGCACCTTAAACAAAGGTGTGGCAAGGTTAATGCACCTTAAACAAAGGTGCATTAAGGTTAGGAGCACATAACTACATGTGTAGACAGGCCCATTGTGAGTTTAGCACCTTGGAAGATCAGGCCCTGAGCTCTTAAGAAAAATGGCAGACTTGCTGGAGCCTTGCCTGTTTCCACAAAACAAGCTTCTGCCTGCAACCCTGTGAGTGGGCTCCTTACCTGACCCCTGTAGGAAGAGTTCACTCTTCCAGGCTCATGCTGTCCCCAACCTTTGCTCTAAAAATGTCAACAGAGATTTCAGTTCATACCACTTAGAACATGGACCCTTATCTACTCACAACTGGACTAAAGACAAGCGCGATGCCACGGTCCATCCAAACGCTGTCATGCTTTAAAATCTCTCAGTCACTGCAAACCAATAACCCAGCATTGAAAGCTTAAATCCAGGGTGTCAAACTCATCTAGCCACACGGCCGCCCCCCTGCTCTCACCTGCAGGGTCAATGGGACACCACTGGGGGCTAGATTATGGGGCTCTGGGGGCCAGTTTCAGCCTACGGACCATGTTTGATACCCTTAGCTTAAGCCAATCAGTTCCCACACAGTTGCATGTGATGCTCAGCACACTGTAAGATCATGCTTTATTCCAGAATGGGTTTTATTTTTTAACCTAAGATTTTTTTGTTCCTGAACAGTGCAGTGCATGAGTAGTTGAGATCCTCCAGATGGAAGGTACTATGTAGGCACACAGTGGTAGTGGTATTGCAGTTATATTATTCTAGTCTGAGTTAATCACTCAAAATAGTTGCATGTGCTCTTAAAAATATCTTAGAGCAGTGGTTCTCAACCTTTTTTAGACTCAAGGCCTCCTTCAAAAATGCCAGCTCTTAGCTTTCATCCATTTTTTGACTGTGGAAAAATAATAGAGCAATTCTTCTGTTGCAAAGAACTCAGAAAGACCACAGCAGGGCAGAGTGTTTTGGACCCTCTGGATTCCTATTTGACATCTCTGGGTTTATCTTGTGAACCATGTGTAAGTGTTTGCACGCATGGCAATGCTAATATTGTACTGTACCCTTTAAAGTGATCTCATGGTACCCAAAGGTGTTGTTGCACCTTGGTTGAGAATTGCTGCCTTAGATTTTTCTATGGGCCTCCTCATTATGGTGGCTGAGGACCTTACACTCTTAAGTAATCTTCCCGGGAAGGTAGGGAAGTATTGGTAACCTGATTTTACAGAAAAGCACAGAAAGACAGAGGGCTAAATCCTATTTCACTTTTACACCCTCAAGTAGCACTTACCTAACTGTGTAAATGCAGCTTTGGGCACCTTTGCAGTCTTTGAGTTCCTTCTGCACTTGCATAGTTATAGTCACCTCGTGGTTCCCTTTTGAACATGCTCAGAAGGCTGCACACTACACTTCATCTATTTTGGAGCAGAATAGGATGGAATAAGATCACCTGCGTGCACAAATCATGTTGTGCCAATCCCAGAATTCAATCAGAGAAAAACCATGACTGGAAGTAAACTCCCCTCCTTTTTGACCAATAAATTCACCTTGCCTGGGCAGCTGCAGATCTGCTTTCTAGGTCCCTTTCACAGAGAGAAGGGGTTTGAACCTGCATCTCAGCACAGTGCACTAACCACCCAGCCAATGCCAGCAGCCTTCTTCTTGAAGCTGATCCCCTGGGAGGCCAAGAGAGGAAGACACATGGGACCAGGAGCAAAAGAGCAAGCAGTGGGGATGGGGGCTCTGTTTGGTGGGTATGGCCCTGGTAGGGAGGGGGCCCTAGTGTCAGATCCATCCTCCCTCTGTTTATCCAATGTATATTAAATGGAAGGTGCAGAAAAGCCACCAGGGGATTTCACAACTTTGCTTTTCCCTGATTATCAGTTACTAGACTAAAAATGTGGTCTCTCATTCTTTGTTCATTGATTTGCTCCAGTTTGCACATTTGAGCTTTATCACATGGCACTCAGTGGTCCCAGCTTGTACCTTGTCAGTAAACTGTACCTTTGCACAAGAGACTTTCTTCTTGGGTGCACCATGTGCTTGACATTTCTGGATGACTTTGCCGAGCAGTTTGCAGTCCCCTTCGGGCTCTCACTGGGGAAGTATTTTCTCTCTCTAATGTCTCCGGGTCTGTCAGATGCATCAGTGTGAAAGTTATCACCCTCTCCGGTTTCTCTGCAACGTCATTTGGCTTCCAAGAAACTTGGGGAGTGTTACAACTTGCTCCCTCACGTTTCTGCCACATTCCCTTGCTAGAGGAGAGGCCTTTGCTTCCTGACTGCGGTCGCATTACGTGGGCGAGGGGTGCAAAGAATGTGTCCCTGACAGATGACATAAAAACCACCGGCTTCTACGGTTACTGCTAGAGCAATCCTCCAATGCAATCACTTGGACTGCAGCAGGGTCGAATTTGTCCCTTTCTGCAAAAATGAATTATTGGCATGAGAGCTGGAACATTTTTTTAAGACTGTGTTTTGTTGAGGTTGAGCTATCTTGTGGAGCCTGTAGTCAGAGAATCCATGTATCTGCTTTGTTGTAAATGTACATTCGTTATGGCAAACAGCTATGTATGGTTCAGCGTGGCACGAAAATCTCCAAGACAAACATAATTCAGACAGGTTGGAGTGTTTTGGAAACTGCTGCCTATCTTGAGGCTAAAGCTAGTCTCAACATGTTGATGTTAAAACTGAAGCTGTGGAAGAAAAAGAAGTGGAGTGATTTCAGATAGGACTGTAAGGATGATAGAAAGCAGCCACACACCCACAGAGGTCAAACTTGTTTGCAACTGTCAGACCAACAGACCTTGTCTGCGCTAGATTTTATTGCCCCAGATTTTCTCGCGTTGCTGCCAGCAGTGACAACAGTGGGAAATTTGAGGCAAAAAGCCCAATGCATATGAGGCCGTCATTTCACTGCATAAACCATCGTGCTTCACACACTGGTCCCCTCTGATGACTTTTATACAGTGAGAGGCATGAGAGACTATTTTAGAGCAAAGCATTTTTTTAATAGGATGTTTTTGTTTCAGGATTGCTGGTGACACCGCCCTCAGTAAAAATATCCATGAGTCAGTCAGCGCTCAGATCCGAAAGAACTTTGCAAAAAGCAAATGGAGAGTAAGTGACTTTTGCACGGGGGTTACACTGGGAAGCACGAACTAGAGGTGCACCGATATATCAGTTGCATATCGGATCCACACCAAAAAAAGGGAAATTTATATTATTGGCTATCAGGTTTTTTTGGCTGTTGTAGCCGATAATGTTCTCCTATACATATAATTAATTATGCCTTTTGATTGGGGCCCCTGGACACTTGGGTTCCCTCTTGCCTATGAGGTCAGGGCCCCTGGATGCCTGGGTTCCTTCAGGAAATGGCAGGTTTCCCCTTGCAGGTGGGCAGCATTCTAGCCTGCAAGGGGTCCTGCTTGGGGCTGCAGAAGTGGGACGCAGGGGGTGCTTCCCATGTGCACATGGCCGGGAATACAGCCAGGCAGCATGGAGAGCAGCTCCATGCAGGTAAGTCTGTGGAGGGAAAGGGACATGGGGGAGGGAAGTGGGCATGGGGGAGGAGGGGAGCAGATTGAGGCCCCCATGGTGAGGGATGGAGTGGGGAAGGGGCTGAGGCTGGGGCTGGGACTAGTGGCACTGTCCAGCTAGGGCAGTGCATGGGACCCAGGGCTGGGGCAGGGATCAGGACAAAGCCATGGGAGGCTTGTCCGGGGGCCCTCAGGGGTGGCTCCCCACCATTGTGCACACCCGCTGGGGGTGGGGCATGTGGCCCCCCCCGGATTTGTGCACGGGGTGGATGCAGGATGCTTGCTGTGGGCTCAGGGCTTTCTGCTCTGCCTTTTCCCTGGGAGCCCCGCACTGGCTGTGTACCCCCTGCCCACACAGCAGCAGTGGGGGTAGCGAGTTGTGTCCCTGCTGCTGGGTGGGCAGGGGGGACGTGGCCAGCGCAGGGCTCCTGGAGTAAAAGGCAGCAGAGCAGAAAGCCCTGAGCCCACAGCAGGCAGCCTACATCTGCCCTCACCCCACTTGGCTCTGCCACACTTAAAAGTGTCCCGGAGCTTTAGTTCAAGCACCCCTGCTGCCATTGTTAAGTGCTGGGACACTGATACATATGACCTGAGAGGCTGCTGGGGCATGCCAGAAAAAAAGGGTTTATTTATGTCAGTACATTTTTAAGTACTGACAGAAATAAACCTTTCTTTTCTTTGGCACGCTCCATCAGCCTCCAGCATCACATGTAACCAAATCAGTTATTGGATCGGTATCGGCCAATATGGCTGGTTAATAAGTGGCTATCGGTATTGGCCAAGAAAATCTTTATCAGTGCACCTCTAGCACTAATAAAAACAGCTGCTGCATTGCTGTACATTCAGCGTCTACAGCCATCAAATTGGGGCTCAGCAATTTAGGCAGTCATACTACTCGTGTTTATAGGTGTGATGGACACCGAGGACTGAACCTGGTGTGTGCACAATTAAAAGCATGAGCTGGTATAATTGGAGCTGAAGAGGCAACACTGCAGTTGAGAGCTGTGGCAGCTCATATCCTTTGTCAGTTGGCACAGAGGGGCCCACGGTGGGCTCCTAAGCTCTCCTCAATGGGAGTAAAAGATATAAGCTCAAGACCTGAGAGAGTCTTTCCAGTTTCCAAAACAGAAACTTGTGAAATCATAATAGCAATTGCGAATAAACAGAATAAAATCAACAACCGAGTGATCCTGTGCTTTTTTCTTTTCCAGCAAGCGTTCAACGCCACAGCAGTCGTGAGACACATGAGAAGGTTACATCTCGGCAGTAGCCTGGACAGTTCAAACGCAGGTGTGTCAAACACCCTCAGCCTGACCAACCCACGATCCGACGGAACAGCCAGGAAAGATTGTGAGTACACGAGAGCGGAGCAAGGCTGTGGCCCACTCCTAACTGGGAACTGCCCATCAGTCCGCAGTCACCCTGTGTAGATCAAGCCTGCATATATTTAGGCAAGGGCTGTCCAACTTCCAGGCAGCTAGGAGCCAAATGGCCCTGAGAGCCACAGACTGCGTGGCCAGCTGGGTATCCCCATCTCCCTCCGCACACTGGGTGGGTTGCCCAATGCCAGCCCCCTCCTAGCTCCTTTGTACTGGTAGACCCAACTGGGAGAGGAGTGGTGACTAGGTGGGGGATTGTGGGCCGTCTGTTAACCTTTTGGGGGTTGCCAGGTGCACAGCCTAGACTTAAGCCATTTGAGGGTAGGCTGGATCAGAGTTCATGTTGCTTTTCCCATCAACCTGTGGCAGCCTAACAGATTTGACAATACAGTGTTTTCTCTTTGAGACAAGTGCTACAATCCTTACTTTGACTGACTTCATCATCACGGGTGTTTCACATAAGGACTGTAACTAGGCTGAGCTGTTCTTTGTCCAGAGGACTGTGACCCAAACTTTTCTGTCAAAATTGCTTTTCCGTAGAGAACTGGCTTTTCAATGTCACATGTTCTTTTGCAGAAAGTGTCTGCTGGCAAATGTTGGCTTTCCGCTGGAGAAAAAAACAAACCCCAGAAAGCAAAAAAAAATGGGTTTTTGGTGGGGGGTGGGTGAGAGGTTAAATAGAAATCAAAAACTTTTCAAATGAAAATATTTTATTTGGTTATTTTGTTTTTAAAGACAAGTCAAATTTTCTGTGTAAGTTTGTTTAATTTTCGCTTATATTTTTCATGGGAGTCACCCCTCCGTGCCAGTCCCCTCTCAAATGTCTACTGTGGCTGAGAAGCCAGAATCAGTCCTTGAATCCTGGGGCCAAATTCAGCTCCTGTGTAAGCAGGCATAGTCCCATTTACTTTAACAGAAGTTGAACCCTCCTACACCAAAATCAGATCTGGCCCAGTGAGTTGCTTATTGTACAGTATCTCAGCATCTGAGGAAGCAAGCTGCTACCTATGAAAGCGTATGGGTTGTTGATTTAGTTAGTCTATAAGGTACAAGTCTATCCTGCCTTCCGTTGTACATTAGACGTGAGGCTTTCAGAGCTGCCTAGTGAATTTGAACTCTTGGCCTATATGTTCTTCTGAACACCAGGGAAGGAGGGAGAGTGGCAGAGGCATCTTTTAGAAGATTGCATCTGTGATGCTTTCTTCCCAGTGAAATCCATTTTATCCAGGCTTCTTGAGTGTTTATTGTCTTCCCCCCACCCTACCCCTGTGTTTGGAGGGTTTCTCCTATCATAAAATGTCAATTAAAAATGGGGAGATGTAAGCTTACCTATTAGATAAACTCCTGTTAGATTGAGCGTTAAGCTGTGGAACAGACTAGGTATGCTAATAGCTTATTAAACTGACACTTCCTGCACAGGTTCACTGGTGGTTTAATTGGCTTTTCCTACAGCACCGTGCAATGGTGTTTGGTTCGCTCGACTGAGGTTGTATTTGCTGACCGAAGTATATTGCATTAAAAACCTGCTTGCCAGGAATAGTCCAGTACAGATCCTCCAGCAGTTTCCAGGAAAGCAGGGCTCTTTCTCCAGTGGCCTTCTTGGATCACACAACTGTTGCCTCCATATGAGTGACGTGATGCCAGATTGCTTCTGCTGGGGACCTAGATCGTCCTTGCCAGAGGTGGCAGTCAGCAGCCCAGTGCTGGAGACAGCCTGGATGAAAATTTGATTCTGAGAACAGCTTGTGAATGTGGGGCCTGCCGTACAGCCAGAGCTGCAGAAGGCTGATCTCTCACTGCCTCTGATCTCAAGTAGTTTTTATTAGTATAATGGAGAATCTCTTGGTTTAAGGAAAGGAGACCAAGAACAAAACCCACATACACTGGTCCAAGTGCTCAGATGTGCCCATGCAGTATCTAGTGCTTGAATGCTGCAGAATGATGTTAAGAGTGGCCAGATATGCTGAGCTGGGTATTTTTAATGTTATCTGGATCTTAAAGTAGAAAATAACTGCTGGATTCCTCAGCATGCACCAAACCCAAGGAGAAAGCTCGTTAGCAAGAACTTCCATTTTTTGGAAGAAATCAGTTAAGCAGAAGAGTTAGGGGAGACTACTGCAGCTGATGCCAAAGACCCTAGAGAGATATCTGGAGATCCTGGTCTGCAAAACAGTTACAACAAAGGAAAATAAGAGAGGGTTTACCATGCTTTCTAGTGTACTAGGCACTTTTTATTTCCTGAAAGGGAGGTGTAAATTAAGGTGTGCTACATCCTGAAGCTCAGTAATGGAAAATAACTGAAATCATTGTAATTAAGGCTGACCAAAATTCAGTTGAATTTATGTTAAAAACCTTTTCCTCACAATATTATACTTTTGGGGAGGCTTGTTTTTTTTTTTTTACAGAGGTGCCTCTTATACACTGGGAAATAGGATATGCATCAGATACATGTAAATCAACTATTTGTTGGGAAAGGGAATATCTCTGAGGGTCCCTTTCCTGCCTGCTCCTTTCTCATTAGTTTATATGGGAAAATAAGTTACTGTAAAGGCAAAGTACTGGGCAGGTGTAAATCGATGCAAATGACTCATCTCTGGTCCCACACTCAGTGACAAAAGATCACATAAGTCCTCCCTGAATCACAGGCTTGGGGCTGGGGCCGGCTCTTGCTTGCCCTCCTGTGCTGCAGGAGTAACTCCATTGAAGTGAATGCTTCTCACTCCAAGAGGAAAACGTGGGCTGTTTTTTTCCAACTTCAGTTCATTGCCTCACAATGAAACCCCATCAATCTCTCTTCGGCTTACTGACTGGTCTTGCATCAAACAATGCCTCCATAGTCAAGTCGCTGTTGGAGTTCTGCACAGGTTCTGTTGTGCCCTAACTATTTTCCACCATGTCATATAGCGGGGGATGGAAGCCAAAGAAATCTGGTACATGGTTATACAGATGCCACGATTCAGCCTTGAGAAGGACTTGTTTACAGTCACGTCAGGACAGAACAGGCATGGTGGTTAGTCCCTATCTTCTGATAACTGGTGGTAGCACTCAAAGGAGCAAGCAGCTGTGAATTAACAGCAGCTTACAGAAAGCAACTGCTGCCACTATTAAAAGATTTGATACTCCATGATCCCTTTACTAGTAAATTTAATGCTGGCACAAATTATACCAGCCGCCTGCAATGATTTAGTATGATTTAATAACTAATGATCCTGTAAGTGTTTCAGCACAGCTGTTTCAAACTCACAGAAGGTGGTGGACATGATATTAGCCTGAGACTATGTTTTGCCAAGATATATCCTAGTTATCTTATACTTGTGTGAAAAGAGTAGGTCAGATTAGAGGTGATGTGTTAAAACTGCATACAGTACACATCAGTAAGCATGTGTGTTCAAGTCTAAGTAAGTCTGGCCATTTCCAGAGCACAGCTCCTGTTCTCAGTGTTGCACACCTGTTTGCAGTGTAAGACAATTCTGCGCTGAGCCAGTCACAAGAAGACTGCCATGTGGGCCTCTGGCTGTCAGCATCTGTAGTCACCATCAGAGTTTGATTAAGAAACTACTCTATGATCCATGCCTAAAACTCCCACTGGCGTCCATAGGAGGAGCTGCATATGAAAAAGGGGAATGAATAGGTCCCTGCTGGATTCATCACTGTGGGAAGGATAGAAAACCACGCAGCTTGTTGTTCTTCCACAAGCTGTTCCTTTGCTTTGTGGAAGGCTTTTAGGGAAACACTGTTTGGAAATCAGTGGTATGTTCGCATTCATTCCTTGCTCATTCTACCCACTTGCTCATCAGTGTTTCTGGCTTTCCTTTTAGGTATGTCCCCATCCACTCTCTGTAGTTTTGTTTCATCTGCTTCTTCAGGCATTTCTGCAGTAGGAGGAGAACGGAGACCCAGACCGACCACAGTAACAACAGTGCACACAGGCAGCAAGTGACCAGCGTAGGAGCGTAGAGACAGAAGCGGCATGTGGGCAGGCATATCTACTCCGAGCGATCTCATCTTGCATTGTGCACTCAACGAAGGACTAGAAGAAAGAAGATTTTTTTATGGCCATATTTTATACTGCAATTCTGAAATGTTTCATTTATCACAAACTGCAATGACTCCGTGGGGGGATGGATCTTTACAGTCTCTGGTGCTGTATATATGAGTCTAGCAATGTTAAACCTAATGGACACTCATTCTTTTCTCCAGTGATTTACTCTCTTCTTAGTGTAGGTAACAGTATCTGTTGTATTTTTTTTAAACTAAAAAGTCTCAACTGGATTATTTAAATAGAGAGGATTTTTGAGCATTCGTTTTTTTTTCTTTTAACCAGTACTTCCAGTCACATCCCTCCTTCCCATTTGTTGAGGGATAGATAATTTGTGTAGGTAAAAAAGTATATTAACCTTACCAAATGGGGGGGTTTCCAAGGCATGCCATTTCTAATACTAGGACTGGGTTTGGCAGCACTGTTATTTCTTATACAAAACCAAACTGCTTTCCCTCCCCTTCTTCTTACAGTAAGGACAGCCACCTTGCAGTGAGTTCAATGGGGAGAATTCCTCCTGTTTTGACCCACTGCATGCCTGCTCTTAGCCCACAGCAATCAGAAACTAAACTATGGTACTTTAGCCTTGCTTGACTGAGGGGCAATTTGGTCTGATTTATTTTCACTTACTGTGAAGTAAGAGCTGGCTCCTGGATAGTAACCACAAAGCAGTTGATGTATTATACACCCCCGCTCCCTTTTAACTCTCTGTAATTTGTTCACGTCTGTGGAGACCATGCTGAGGGTTAGTGGCAACCAGCTGGAAAACAGCTCCTCAATGGCCTGATTCAGCATGTAGTGCTGTGAACCTGCAGCATCCATAGACTT
>NW_005842018.1:2273268-2294087 GCF_000455745.1 Alligator sinensis | reverse complement strand
TCAGCAAAGGGAATGACGTGAGGTCTAAGCCTGCAGCTCTTACTCCTTTGAGCAGTCCTGATACTGCGTGGTAATCCCATTCGAAGGCCCTGTGCTCTGCCAGCTGGGCGTGCAGAGCCTGAGTTCTGTTCCCATCTCTGCTACTGACTCATTTTTCTTTCCTTGGGAAACTTATAGCCAAATCTTCAAATGTGGCCACTGATTTTTTTAGTGTCTCCAGAAATTGGGGCACCAAAAGTCAAAATCCACTTCACAACATTTTGGCCTTAGTTTCCCCTGTTGGAAAATGGGGATAATGATCTGTACCCAACTCTGTTGAGATTCTCATATCCAACACGATAGATACGTATAAGTATTATTAATTCTTATGAGGACTAAGGGCTGCAGGATCAGACTAAAAAATCAGCAGAGCGGAGCTGCAGAGGGCACGTCTCTGAAATGACACGAGCACGCTCAAGGTGTCATAAAGATGCTCCCACTTAAAAAATATGCCCACACCCCTAGTTCACGTATCAAAGCAGAATCTCCTGGTCTTGGCTGTTGAAGTACATGCATTTCTCATGTCCAGTTTCCAGTAAAAAAATCACACACAGGGCCACTGTTACTAATCTACAGTAAGTGCTTGAACATCCTAGACAACAGTGTTCAGAGATCACAGCACTGGCAAGGTTTGCAAGTCATGTCCAGATCTCTAACAGGTCATTCCCAAAATTTAGTTCTATGAAAAAGGCAGAAGGTAGCTTCATGAGGAACAGGCACATTTTAAGTCAACCTTCCCAGCCCTGTTCACCCCAAACCGATCTATCTCCACGTACTATGTGGAGGTATGAATAATTTTTCTTTAAACTGTTGGTTTGCCATATTCATGTTACTTACCTTCTATAATGAAATGAAAAAGCCAGTTACAGATACATCTGAATGTATCCTGGTGCAATGAGCATGCTATGAAAAGCCATGAGATGCCCACTTTTCACTGAGACATCAAAGGCATTGATTGATATCCTGTTCCTGGGCTTGGAGTTGGGCTATCCACTTCCGTGCAGCTAGGATTTCGCACATTGTTTTTGAAGCATGAGAGGCAAGAAAACCAGGTTCATAGATTTCATAGACATTAGGGCTGGAAGGGACCTCGAGAGATCGAGTGCAGCCCACTGCACCAAGGGCAGGAAGTCAGCTAGAGTCAAAGGATCCCAGCAAGATAAGCGTCCAAACGCTTCTTAAAGAAGTCCAGAGTAGGTGCTTGCACCACCTCCGGTGGCCATCTATTCCAGGCCTTGGGGGCTCGGACAGTAAAGAAGTTTTTCCTTATGCCCAGCCTAAAACGGACTTGAAGGAGTTAGTGACCATTGAACCTTGTCATCCCTCGGGGCGCTCTGGTGATCAAAAATGGGGTGGTACTTAGTGCTGACTCTACAAATTGGTCATTTCGTTAGTGGCCCATAAAAAGATTGCCTCTAATAGATTTCAGTTTCCTCAGTATAAATCCATTCATGATTTTCAGCAAGATTTGGAGCATGACTTAATCAGTCACCTCCAGGAAGTCCAAGGAGCTCCGTATCATATTACACCGAGCACAGACATTCAGTCCATAATGATGACATAGACTCCATGAAACATTAGTGCTCAGTACACTTTCCAGCTTGGCTATCCAACACTCCCGTGTATCACCTTGTTAAGCCCTACAGATCTGCCCAGTATACCACATAAACATGCCAGGTCACCAGCTGGTAAAACTTGTGAGTAGGTCAGCTGAATCAACTGAGCTGTTTTGGTGTTCACCAGCTGGCCCAGTATGTTCCAGTGACATGCCTGAGTTGTGATATTCATGCCAAGAAGGTGTTATGACTCTGTACTTATAGTAAATTCAAAAAGCCATAGCTGTTCATTTTTTAGTTAAAATGTCTTGTACTGGTCTCAGTGAAGTTAGTGGTAAGACTCCTGTTAACTCCCATTGTCTTACTAAATCTTGAAAGAGTTCTTTCTTTAGATCAAAGAAAAGCCCTGTAGGTTAAGGCAAGGCCATTGCAGAAGACGACATTTTTCATTTGATTTGGGTCAACTCCCTGGCACTGTCCAATAGGTCAACACCGCCTCGATGCAAAATAGTCGTATGATTTCATCGAGCAATGGCTGTCTCATTAGGGGCTTTGAATTAGATTTGTCTTACTACTGCTGGTATTCTACTAGCATGGGCAATTTTATCAGCACTCTAGTTAGAATAATACCTGTTAGCTGTTTCCAAAGAGAAGGAATATGAGTAATTAAAAGCAAAATGTTTCTTCCTGCCAGAATTATTTTGTGTATCAAAAAGCGTGGCTGGGGTTTTGGCAGGTGCTTGTGCGGAAGAGAGAGCAGAAATGTTTACTGTCGTCAGTCCCCCTTGTATCTGCTCCTTTTCTTAGTCAAATCTTTTCAGTTATAACCAGACAAATCTATAAGTGGCTGGAAAGTAACAGCCTGCCAATTAACGTTTAAACCAGTATTAAAATGAATGCAAAAGCCAGCAATATGTAAACGATGAAGGGGGATGAAAACTCCCCACAGAACAGGAAAATACCAAAACAAGTCCACAAGGCGTCTTGCCATGGACATGTGGATAAAGCCCTGCTGGTTGCTCTCTAAAGGGTAAAATATTAATGGTTCATTCATCGCATAGGGTCCCCATCCATCGGTTACGCTTTTCTGCTGTATTTACTTTAATGGATCCTGCCCCCATCGTGTTTCTGATGTGTAATGTTTTTCCTGGATTCCCTCGTTCTCGGTCTTTGCCTGTCACCTTGATGGTTGAATTTTTACCTCCAGAGTCGCAGATGTTCGATGCCAATGCCAATTCTCTTGTCGGAAAAAATAAAATCCCAGCAAACCTTGTAAAGACAAGAGTCTGCCTGGGATCCTTCCGAGACTGAATGTCAGTTCTGCAGAGTCAGGAGCCTAAACTGCTGACTTGGCATTTGACTTTTTTCCTAGTGCATCCTGAGTGTCCCACTGGATCACCTCCTGCAACACAAACTGGATACTGACCTTACAGCACTGCTAGCGGGGAAGTCGGGAGATGGCAGAACATGGACAACGATGCTCTGTTGAGACTGTATTATTGCTGCGGAGCTCACGTCTCTCCTGCGCTAGGTGCTGTTGTGAAGGTGCCATCAAAATCATGGGGTCAGAAAAAAAAAGCTTGATGATTTCACCCACTTCTGGTGTGTCTGGAGCTGAAATGAAATAAGAATGGACCGCCGTTCGTTCCTGATAAGGATTACGTGACAATAGAATACCTGGAAAAATGACGAGAGCAAGGATAATTCTTTTAAGTGGTTCTGAAAATAGAAACTATTCAGCACTGAAGCCAGCTTAAAAAGAAATGGGGAATACCCTCTGGGCCGGTATTTCCTGGGCTCCCCGTGCTATTATTGACAAGAGTCGTATCTAATCCAAGCTTTTGTGCTTCACAGATCTTTCTTCGCTCTCTCCTGCCTCATCCTTCAGTAACAACATAATCTTGTGATTAAGGCATCATTCTCGGTTGCCATGATAGTCATTGTGATGTCATAAGTGAAGTGTTAGAAACCAAAACTGGATGCCAGCTTGATAGAAAATAGCCAAGCTGCCCAAGGGACCTGCATTTGTCCCGGGAATCTTGATACAAGGGGTAGAGATGCAGAGGAAAATGTTTTACCCTCACACATCTTTGGAGCTGTCCCATAGCAGCCAGGCTAAGCAGCCTCGAGCTAAGTTACTCCATTGGGGAGAATGGCAGATGGGTTTGTATCATCACAGAGCAACAACCTTATACTTGACTTTCATGCCCAGCAGAGCCCTTGGCAAACTACAGTGCATGAGAGCTGTGGTATCGATCACATCCTTCCCTCTTGCTGAGGGCCTTCCATGCCAGCAGAGGCCCTTGAGCTGCACCGTGGGCTGAAGTAGAAAGAAAGGATGAGGCACAAGGAAACCAGCCTCTGCTCTAGCTCAAACAGCTAAGTCATTAGCCAGCAGTGAGGATATCCTGAAGAGCAATTGAGGAAGTTGAGTTATAATTGTCAGATACAGTGAAGCCTATGGCAGGGTTTCCACCTCCTTCCATCTCTCGTCCCTGGCAGAGCTGCATGAATCCTGCAGCATGTATGGGCTGAGGTTGCAAACAGACACGCACGCGTTGGAAGTTTGTGCTTGCTCTCAGCAGATAGTCCCGGGGCTTCCTGCCCAGACAGAGTCCACTGAAGCCTTAATTCAGCAAAGTATGTAAACACATAACTTGAGAAGCCCCCCTTGACTTTACCAGGATTACTGGCTTTCTTGTTTAAGTACGTGCTTTGCTGAATTGGGCCTAAGTGAACACCAGAGCGTATTCCTAGGAAGAGAATTTGGCCTTCATTAGCCTGACCGTTCACACCAGAAACCTGATTTTGAAGAATTATCCTCATGCAAGCAAGAAACACCCCATGTGACTACCATGTCCAGTCAAAGTATAGCAGAGCAGAACGATTGCTAAGGTGAAGAATCATTTGGCAAAGAATTTCAAATAATAGATAAATAAGGAAATAATTGCAAGCTGCTTGTACACATTTTGTGGCCAGAAATTCACCTGGTAAAGTATTCGTTATGGATCATTCACCCAGCAGTAGTTTTGCACTTCCCCTTTTTTTTTAAATTATCCCAAATTTCCAGTTTCTGTACGTGATCCATGTCAGGTACGCGACGTGTGCATTTATTCCTTTGGTGATCACCTAACACAAATTTCACTGATCTTTGACAGTTTACCCCAGGATGTCAGTTCCTCTTCAAATTTCACGCTGGACCGAACTTGTAACAACCGGATCTGTCATGAAGAATAAGACCCTCTTAGTCACAGAAATGATTTTTCAGGACCTCTGCAAAAGAAGCAGGTGATCAGAGCGTTTGCTTTTGTTTTCTAGGAGTGAGTAACAAGGTTAAATGAACAGCTCCAACATTGCTCCGTGCAAACAGGGCACAGGCACTCTTAAGTGTGGTGAAAACTATTGCTGAACTAATGATGACATCAAGCTTGTCCAATAAATGCATGATACTGCGCTGCATGTGTTGAACTGTGCTGTTTCTCCACTTCCCAGAGCTTTCCTTTAAGCCCGTTCTGACCCAGCCCCCTGGGGTTTGTATCCAGTTCAGTTTTGAAATGCCTGTGTTTATCTGGAACGCGTTGTTACCTTGTGCTAAATGCTAACGCTGGTGTTTTGTATACAACCACTGCAAAGCCTGAGAATGTATGTTGTTCTCCGATTGGATGCCATGCAGCTCTTATGGGAAGACCCGCTATTTAGAGGGACTCGCGCCTATGCAGCAGTCTTATGCATGTCAAGGTATGGGGAAATAAAAGGGATTCTCCCCAGAAAAGGATTTTTAAGAATTGCACTTGCAGTTAAACCCCTTTGCCAGGGTCTGCTCTACCCTGAGGCTAGCCAAGGCTGCATGTTAATATAGCTGGTTTTTATTTTTTTACTTATAAGAGAACATCAAGCCTCAAACTGGCTCAGTCTGTTCATATAATTTCTCCTTTTCCTACAAACTCTTGGGAATTTGTCTTTTTGCACATCTGCTGCAGAACGCCCTGTATCTTTGGAACCCAAATGCTGTGAGCATTTCGAGCTCTGCAAGTGGACCGAGCTAATTGTGGGGTATCTCAAATGTGTGTGATTTCCAAAGTCTCAAGGGCCAGATCACCCCATTGTGTTTTTTGCTTCAATTTGCATTTAACCTTTCATGGTCCCTGCGATCCCGCCAGCATTCATCCTCAAAAGGGTCAACCTTATTTTTCTTACTGCACGGGAACGATTCTTCTGTTTGATCGTCCCCTTGAATCACGTTATACATGATTAACCTTTCTGAGACAGGATGATGTTCTGAGTAACTTTGGAGCAATCCCATTCAACTTATTCTTCGAGGTGAGAGAACGACGTGCCTGATGGCTCTCGGTTTCTGTAGCATGTATTACAGATCTGCAAAGGGAGCCAACTGAAAGAGCTATGAAATTCTTTTTCAATCAGATGTGTTTGATCATTTCTTCACAGTCCACTTCCCTGCAAAGAGCATGGAAGCCCACACCCAAGTGCGGTGTAGGAAAGGCATAACTCCTTTCAGAGTCATGCTTGGGACTTAGAGTTGTGCCCAAGAGCTTACCAGAACCTGACCAAGAAGGACAGAGTAGTAAGGGGTATGGTTTACCTTCTCCAAAGCCTCAGTTCTGCAAAGCACTTGGGCATGTCTCCTTGAAGTCAATAGAGCTCATGTGTTCCTAAAGTTAAACACAATTACATGTCGAATCAGGGCACAAGGGAAACCGAGTCCTGCTGTCCTGTGTGTCCCCTGGGAGCCGTTGGGTGAAGTTCTCCCTTAGGAGACCTCCTAATGGCCCCCACATTGCCTGTGCGCACACAGTGAACACAGCCAAGCCTCACAGGCTGAATCTTGCCTTCAGAGAGAAGCCATGTCAGAATTTACCAACCCGTGATTCATGTCCTGTTTTCGCAGCCCCGATACCCTAAATGCTTGAGCAGAATATCAAACCAGGTCATTAGCTCCGGGAGAGAGTTAGCGTGTGACTTGTGTTTCTCTTCCAACATGGACAGTAGCATTCCACTAAGTGCTTGCTTCTCATTGAGAAGCAACATTTCAGTAAGTCTTGCTTTTTGTTAAAAAAAAATGTGTGTGTGTATACACACACACACACACACACACACACACATATATATTTGATTTGGGACAAAAACACCCAGGCCACCCAGAGCCAACAAACAAGAATGAGTCCCCAAGAAGCACATGGCTGCAAAACATCTCTTAATCTTTTATTTTTTAACAAAGATGCAAGCATGGTTTATAAACAAAGAAAAAAGCTTACCGTTTTAATCCAGGAATGTCAGTGTGCCTAATATTATAGGTCTTGTGACTGATATAATTTCATAACAACATCCTTATCCAAAAGAAGGGAAATTGTGTATCTACTCCGTGCATGTACTAAGGCATTGCAAAAAGTTTAATCTGCGTAATGAGTTTGCGATACTGCAAATTGTTAATGGGGCTACATCGCAAATGGTTCTCTGCCTTGACAATCATGTATACATATCAATATTTCTATCATAATGATAATTTGAAGGGACAACTACTTGTTTTCCTCCAATAAATCCAATTAAATCCATGTTCTGAAGTGTCTTACTGTTTTCAGATATCATCGGTATGTGTGAGAGAAAATGACTGAGATGGCCTAGCTTCTTAACAGGACCTCTAAAAGGAGGCATTATTCCTATTTCAGGGAAAGGGACCAAGGCACTGAATGGGGTGATGATTTAACTAGCAAGTAGCTATGTGAGTGAAACTCGGATCTCAGGGGTCCTAATCTAGCGCTCTATCTCTTAGGTCACACCCTTCTGCCGTGGTTGTAGATTATGCCAATTGGGGACATGGTGGCAGTAAGGTTAAAGCATCCTATGACAGCAATTGCAGTGCAAGTCTGAGCCTTGTTAAGACTCTTGCTAACTCTTGGGAGGCTGCCCCCATTTGACCCAGTTATGAAAAGGTCCCTAGTCATTTGGACTTGGGAGCTGAAGGCAGCAGGAGGTGACGGCAGACTCATCACTCCATTGTAGGCTGTTGGCTATAAAAACCGGCATGCCTCATCCCTATAGTCCAAAGGGCTGCTAGATTTGGGATGAACATGTAACTTTAATAAATGTAATATATTTGAGATGTTTCTTGATGAGCAGTTCTTTCAGATGCATCTTGCTTTTTCCGGAGCCTCCTCTGAACATTGAACATGATGAAAGAAGGCCAGATCCTGAGGTCACAGTGTGCTTACTGTCCCGTTGGCCTATGTGTAAGGGAGTGATTGAGTTATGGGTGGTCAGTCTGAGTGATGCATGCTAGGTCAAGAGGTTACTGGAGCTCGGGGTCAAACCAGGTATCAGCCGGAGTTCAGGATATCAAGTCGAAAGTCAAAGACAAGGTTGTAGTCAGTACAAGCGGTTGATCCAGGCTGGAGGTCCAAGAGTGGAACAGGAGCAATCAGGAATAAGTAAGGTGTCATAAGCTAGTGGTCCAAAGCACAGAGTCAGGTTTAGGAGTTTCACGCACTCCAGAAGCGCAGCAGAAAGGTCCGTTGCCCAAACAGCTCTTCTGTCTTATCTGAGTTTACGTGGCTAGTGCAAGCAGGGCTTTTCCCTGAGAAATTACTCAGCCTGATTACCTATAATGGGCCCGGGCTCATTACACTATGCTGACCATCCTTCCAGGGACTGCAGGAATTTTGTTTTCCAATTTTCCCTGACGCATTTTGAGCAGGTGTCATGTATTAGTCCTGCTAACCAAGTGCTTCATATGAAGTACAAAGGAAGGAGCACTGAAGAGTGGAAGACAACTACGTAAGTGGAAATAAATCGATCACATGCACCCCAGCTGGCAGCTTGGGTCAGGATAGATGGAAACAAATGCTTGTTCACCAGCGCAAGGAATATAGGCAATAAAATGAAGCAGCTAGAGTTCCTGGCGTGAGAAACAAATTGACATTATAGGAATAACGGGAGCGAATGGGGAATAATAGGCATGACTGGAATGCAGTTATTGAAAGATGTAAACTATAGGGAGGAGAGAAATAAGAATATCAGCTGTATGGTAGCACTGCACTTTAATGAAGAGGGAGACCACAGGGAAATAAGATGAGATGGCATAGGCAGGACAAACTGAGTGAAAAGCCTATTAAGCAGGAATAACAAAAAGGACCTTAGAGGAAATGTGCTAGAAATTTGTTATGGACCCTCAAGTGCAGGCCTGGGAATGGATAGGGACCAAGGCAATTACAGGTGCTTGTTAGCTGGACTTCAGCAGTGCGCAAGCTCTTAGACCAGGTCCTGGAGGAAAGACTTGATATGGAAGTGAATGAAAAATGGGACAAAAAATAAAACCTGATCTGAAGACGATTGTGCCAGATGACTTAATGTCCTCCTAAAACCGAATAACAGACTTTTTGGATAACAGGGATTTAATTGATCTAGATTTAGGCAAATCCTTTGACACTGCGCTTCATGGGAAATTATTGGCCAGGCTGGGGAAGGATGAGCACCAGTGCTATAGTTGCAAGGTGGAGAGTTGACTCAGGGCACGGACAAATATGTCTTTGGAGCTGTTTCAAAAGGAGAACGTTTCACAAAAGGGAGTTGCTAATCAGGAGCAGCTATTACACGGGTGGGCAAAATATGGCCCGCGGGCACCATGGCAGTGCCTCAGCCTGCCCAGCTTCCTCTGCCAGTGTCTTTGCCACCACCACCGGATCTGGCCCCACTGCCTGGGCACCCTGGTCTGTCCACCCCTACCCACCGCTGGAGGCGCTGGACAGAGTGGGTGGGTGGGTGGGTGGGGTCTTCACGGGGACTAGCCCAGGACCCCTGTGGGATCCTTGGCCAAGTGGATGGGATGAGCGCGGGGGGGGCGGGGTCCGGGAGCAGGATTGGCGGGTGGGAGCCAGGGCTGGGGCCAAGATTGCAGGGCAGTGACAGTGTGGGGCTGGGGCACGGGGAAGAACCACAACCCGTTCCCCGCACATCCTTGCCTGTGGAACTGGCACCAGGCACAGGGACATGTGGGAAACACGCTGCAGCTCTGCTCCGGGCCCCGGCCCCATGCTATCACCACTTTGCAATCCCAGTCCCGGTCACCCATCCTGCTCCCAGAAGCTGCTCCCTGCCTGCCCACGGCCCCATCCCATCTGCCCAGCTGAGTGCACCTTGCCCACGGGGGTCCTGGGCTGGTCTCCATCGCGGCTCCACCTATCCACCCGCTCTATCCGGCACCCCCAGCAGTGGGTGCAGGGCAGACCGGCCTGGGGCCAGATAGGATCAATTTCCTCCATCCCCGGTCTGCAACAGCTGACCAATACAGCCCAAATAATTGCTTACCCCTGAGCTTTTATGTCCTAAGAGTGGGGAACTGTACAAGTGTAGCAAAACTGCTCCAACTTTACCCCTGGATGAAGCAGTGTTAAAGCTATAGCTATAGTGTATAATATAGCTGTTTTGCTATATTCGTATCACACCCAGCTTGTGCACACACAAGTGCTAGAAGGTAACTCAGGCTGCCAGGTGTGGAGCAGGAGCGCCCCCCTCCCTTTCTGAAACAGCTCCAAGTACGCATGTGTCCATGGGCAAATCTAAAACTTTGGAAAGGGGTGCAGATGCTGTGGTGCATTATCACATATGAAACAACACACATTTTTGTTCTCTACTTAAAAATAAACTAGAAGCTTTACTAAGATGCTAGGAGCCGGAGGCTGTATCTTTCACTTTCAGATTGAAGCGACAAATTTAACTTTGACAGAATGAGTTAAAAAGGATCTGCAGGGCTGTGAAAGGTTGCAGGAGCTTCATTACCAGGAGCAGCTCACAGACGGCAGCTGCAGAACGAAGGGTAGCTTGATTGGTGGATCATCAAGACCATTCAAAAGAAGAGAGGATCATTAACACCCCTGGAATACGAGGTAGAAGGAATCAGGGAGATTATAATGAGCCAGAAAATCAAGTGAATCTCTCAGCACTGCTGGACTAGAAATGCTGCTGCCACTGCCAGGTAGTTTGTTTTAAACTTTGGATGGGCCAGGAATCAAAGAGTGCGCACCCCACCCCTCCTGCCCCCCAGGTCCGCCCCGTGTGTGTCATACCCTTAGCAAGGCGGCTTCCAGGAGTCCAGGTTGCAAGATGAATTATCTGACTGGAGAGCAGTCACCGGCGATGTTCCTCAGGGAGCAGTCTTGAGACCTGTCACATTTACCATTTTTATCAGCAAGCTTAGTATTTGAACCAGATGTGTCCTGATGAAATTAGCAGATGACACTAAGCTGATGGGCTATTGCCAGGGTGGAAGACGAAGACCAGATCCTTCTACAGGACGACTGAAATAATCATGTGGAATGGAGCAGTAGGAAGGTAACTCAGGCTGCCAGGTGTGGAGCAGGAGCGCCCCCCTCCCTTTCTGAAACAGCTCCAAGTACGCATGTGTCCATGGGCAAATCTAAAACTTTGGAAAGGGGTGCAGATGCTGTGGTGCATTATCACATATGAAACAACACACATTTTTGTTCTCTACTTAAAAATAAACTAGAAGCTTTACTAAGATGCTAGGAGCCGGAGGCTGTATCTTTCACTTTCAGATTGAAGCGACAAATTTAACTTTGACAGAATGAGTTAAAAAGGATCTGCAGGGCTGTGAAAGGTTGCAGGAGCTTCATTACCAGGAGCAGCTCACAGACGGCAGCTGCAGAACGAAGGGTAGCTTGATTGGTGGATCATCAAGACCATTCAAAAGAAGAGAGGATCATTAACACCCCTGGAATACGAGGTAGAAGGAATCAGGGAGATTATAATGAGCCAGAAAATCAAGTGAATCTCTCAGCACTGCTGGACTAGAAATGCTGCTGCCACTGCCAGGTAGTTTGTTTTAAACTTTGGATGGGCCAGGAATCAAAGAGTGCGCACCCCACCCCTCCTGCCCCCCAGGTCCGCCCCGTGTGTGTCATACCCTTAGCAAGGCGGCTTCCAGGAGTCCAGGTTGCAAGATGAATTATCTGACTGGAGAGCAGTCACCGGCGATGTTCCTCAGGGAGCAGTCTTGAGACCTGTCACATTTACCATTTTTATCAGCAAGCTTAGTATTTGAACCAGATGTGTCCTGATGAAATTAGCAGATGACACTAAGCTGATGGGCTATTGCCAGGGTGGAAGACGAAGACCAGATCCTTCTACAGGACGACTGAAATAATCATGTGGAATGGAGCAGTAGAAATGGAATAAAGTTGAAAATTTAAACACGGAGTAGAAGACAGATTTGTATTATACTGAGTGCTCGGGGTAGGGGGAAGAAGGGGTAAAATATTTTATAGAAATGAAGAATCACAAAAGTTTAACATTGTTGGAGATGTGAAGGAACTGTCGGAGACTGAACGGAAGAGAAGTAAAGAACAGGAGACTCCTGTGGACATTGATTTGAGTTAAGGGAGCACTGTTGATGGAAGATTAATACGTGGTCTTATGTATATCTTATGGGATCGGCGGTATCTTTAAATCTTAATTCTGTCATTTGATATATTGGCTTAATTAATAAAGAACGTTAAAATGAAATGGCATGATGTTTAACAGTATGAAGTGCAGTGTCACGTACTTGGTGATCAGTAGCAAGGACTTCAGCTGTAAGATGGAGTTGCTTACACAGGAGACAACTGAGAAAAGAAATGGAACCAGATTTTTTTCAGAGGTAAAACAGTTTTAATTAAAATTTTCCAGCCAGCCAAAACCATTGACAGGTTGGAAGAGGAGGAGGTATATGAGGGAAACATGGGTCCTGGAGATTCCTCCAAGATGTAAACCCTGGTGTCAAGCGATCACGCTGGTAAAGCAGAGGATGAGCAGCAAGATGTTCTGACTTCATTTTTTACCTCTACTGAAATTTTCTCTGTGCTTGGTCAGGATACTAGGTTGTGCTGTGGTGCAGACAGGCCTATTAATTGTGAAATGACAGTGAGCCTATGCCCACTGGGAGCTAAAAGCCCTCAGTGGTCAGAGGGAGACCACTAGATTTACAACAGCTGCTGTCTTGGGACAATAAAAAGATGAACAGGGATGGGATACGGTCAGGGAGAGTTTGGGCCAGCACCCACTGCCCTCCAAAGGTATCTAGGGAGCCACTGAATGCCACCCAGTGAAACTCCACTTGGAGACATGCAGGGACAATTATGAATGATATCATTTTAATTTTTATTGTGAAAAACATTTTGAGCTGCACTACTAATCCCTTAAGTACCAGCCAACACAAATGTTGGCACAGTAAGATTTACCCACCTCACCGGTAAGTTTGCAGACTGACCTAATTAAAGAGCTTTTCTATCCATAGAAGCCAGTACAGATTATGATGTGTGACTTGACCCTGAATGACTTATTCCACACTAACCCCCTGTGCAGATGCTCTTGGCCCGTGTTCGGGCTGTCTTTGTGAGAGCTATGGTTAGCCAGTATCGTCAGTCACAAACCAGCCATTGTCTTGCCATGGACGTCGGGCAGCATCCTGCTGTTGTGTGAGCTCCTGCAACTCTCTATTAGTGAAACGCAGTGAAATTAAGCGTCTGCCTAGGATGCAGGTTTGGAAAGGGAAGCAGTGTGAGAGTTGCCATTACCATGCAAAAGCTCATCAGGTCATGCAGTATCTCTCTGCTGGGGAGTAAAATGGAGATCCTGGGACAGGCCTCACTGAATGTCATGCTACCTTATGCTGACTCCCATGATGACTTGGAAGAGATCAGTGTTGGCCCCAAAAGCACCCAGGGTTACATTTGGGGGTAACCCATAACATTTGGGGATGTCAGGAAGCCTATTAGATGCTCATCTCTTTTGTAAATCCGGCCCCCAAAACTGGAGCACCATAAAGGGTGGGGCTGGACGTGTTTAAATCAGCAGGTCCAGATGTTCTTTACCCGAGGGTGCTGAAGGGATTGGCAGGTGTCATAGCGGGGCTCCTGGCACAGCTGTATGAGCACTCACAGGGCTCTGGCCAGGTACCAGAGGACTGGAAAAGGGCCAATGTGGTCCCCATTTACAAGAAGGGGAGAAAGGAGGACCTCGGCAATTCTAGGCCAGTCAGTCTTACCTCGGTCCTTGGGAAGACCTTTGAGAAAATTATCAAGGAGCACATCTGCAAGGGCCCAGCAGGGGAGGTAAGGCTCAGGGGCAACCAACGTGGGTTCATTGAGGACAGGTCCTGCCTGACTAACCTGGTTTCTTTTTATGATCAGGTCACAGAGTCCCTGGATGAGGGTATCAGGGTGGATTTTGTCTTCCTGGACTTTAAGAAGGCCTTGGACATGGTTTCCCACCACGTTCTCTTAAAAAAACTTGGTGACTGCAGCATTGATGCCTACAGTCAGATGGGTGGCAAATTGGCTAGATGGTCGCACCCAGAGAGTGGTGGTGGACGGGTCATTTTCGACCTGGAGGGATGTAGGCAGTGGAGTCCCCCAGGGCTCGGTCCTGGGGCCTGCACCGTTCAACACCTTCATCAGCGATCTGGATGTGGGTGTGGAAAGCACGCTGTCCAAATTTGCTGACGACACCAAGTTGTGGGGCGAGGTGGGCACGCTGGAGGGGAGGGACAGAGTCCAACTAGATCCAGACAGCTTACAGAGGTGGGTGGATGAGAATAGGATGCAATTCAAAGCAGACAAGTGCAGGGTGCTGCATCTAGGGAGAAGGAACCAGCAACACCCCTATAAGCTGAGGAACACCCTTCTTGTCAACACGGTGGCAGAAAGGGATCTTGGAGTCACTGTTGACTCCAGGATGAACATGAGCCACCAATGCGAGGAAGTGGTCAGTAAGGTTCACCGCATCTCGTCGTGCATCTACAGATGCATGACAAGCAGGTCCAGGGAGGTGATCCTTCTCCTCTGTGCGGCGCTGGTCAGGCCAGAGTTGGAGTACTGTGTCCAGTTCTGGGCACCGCACTTCAAAAGGGATGTGGCTAGCATTGAGAGGGTCCAGAGGAGGGCCACTTGCATGGTCAAGGGGCAGTGGGTCAGGCCCTACGAAGAGAGGCTAAAGGGCCTGAACCTATTCAGCCTCCACAAGAGAAGGCTGAGAGGGGATCTGGTGGCCGTTTACAAACTCACCAGGGGGGACCAGCGGGAATTGAGGGAGGCTCTGCTCCCCCCAGGCACCACCCGGGGTTACTAGGAACAATGGCCACAAATTGTTAGAGAGCAGGTTCAGGCTGGACATCAGGAGACATTACTGTACAGTTAGGGCTGCCAGGCTCTGGAACGGGCTCCCAGGTGAGGTGGTGCTCTCTCCTACCTTGGGGGTCTTCAAGAGGAGGCTGGACAGATATTTGGCTGGGGTGATATGACCCCGGCACTCATTCCTGCCCGGGGCAGGGGGTCGGACCTGATGATCTGTTTAGGACCCTAAGCACTATGATACTATGAGAAACGTTGGTCACTGGCAGGAGATAGAGACACCAGGGTACGTATCTTCAGGAATTCACCCAGTCGCTGATTTCCCCCCTGTACCTCGGGACTCTAAGCCCAAATTTTAACCCTCTCTCAGCATCTCAGACCAGATCCTCCTGACTTCAATGGAGTTGTGACTATTTACACTGGCTGAGGCTCTGTCCTTTTATTTATCGGTTAAATCAAAAGTGGCCGTGTCAGCCTTCTGCCAGAGTCTTGCCTTCAAAACTGTTGATCGCTTTGTAGACTCAACAGTTGCCTTGTGTAAGCTGAGCTTTGATAACTTCCCTGTGAAACAGGAAGGAGATAATTGCTAAGAACAATGAAAATCCTTACCCTGCTCGACAGGATTGGATGTGGTGTGTCAATGTTTACTTGACCTCATTGCTTTCACCTTGCTGTAATGGGCTCGGCACCACGTTCTGGGTTTGGCTTTGGTTTTTTTTCAAAATAAAGCCTGGAGTACAATGAAACCAAAGGGACAAGACAGAGGCAGGGTTATTGAAAATATTCCTCCTGCAGTCCTGCCAAGGTACACAGCCACTTCCATGCCAAAGTGGAAGGCAACTGGTCTTGTTTTAAAAAGTTTGTCAGTCTGGGTGTGCACAAAGGTTATGGAACAGGCAGTACTTTAAACCTCGTTCGTAATCCATACATTAGTGTCCAATAAATTTTTCTACTTCTTGTGCAAACTTGGAATGATACTGTGTGGAGCTTGTGCTTGGAGTCCTTACTCGATCGCCACCCTGGGAGTTTTATCAGAGCAAAGGCTGTGCTAAAAGATGATGCCTCCATCTCTCATCTTTGACCCTGCTGTGTAGCTTCATGCATTGGAGTGCCCCTGTTCCTCTACCCATCAGCTGTTTTACAGGCCCAGGCTCAGCTGAGGCTTCAAACTGATGTCTTTGGACTTTCATCATCAGTTATCCTATTTCCATGGAGCCAGTGATATTGAAAATTGTATAAATTAAAGGCTCCAATGCATTTAAGACAATAGTGATAGACTCACTCATTTCGCTGGGTGCCAGCTTGTGCCCTTAGGTTTCAGAAGGGTCTGTAAACTCATTGTGCTCATGGCTCTGGCACCCTTATGTGGGTCAGGGCCACTGGAAGTGTTTTTGCTGGTCGTCATATGGTGGAGATGGGACCTGTCTTTTTTTTCTTGCCTTCTTTCATCCGTATCTATTACTTTACTCGGGAACACTGATCCTGGGAGGCTTAGCCAACTAGAGGGAGGTGCTACCTAAGTCACCATCAGAAGGGGCGGTGTAGCAGAGATAGCGGAAAGAAAGCCGTTGTTTCATCCAGCAGCCACAGTAGCAATGGTAAGGAGATGGGTGCGGAGGCAGAGTCTGCGCTGTTATACTGGATGTGGTAGTTCAGCTTTTGGATTGATGGGAAAAACTGCTCTCGCCCAACACTGGTCTCAAGAGCTCTGGATTCAAAGCCTGTCCCTGCCAAAGACTCCCTGTGTGGCTTTGGCCAAGCCGCTCCATTTCTCCATGGCTCGGTTTCATTTTGCAAACTAGGAATAATAATCCTCCCCGCCCCCCGCCTCTCCCACCTCCTGCCTTTGTAAGTCTCTTGGGAAAAGAGCTGTCTCTTACTATGAACTCTGAGAGCATTTACGTCCCAAACTCCTCTGTGATAGAGGACATTTACGTCCCAAACTCCTCCGTGATAAAGGGTTTTGTTTCAGAAGCGGCATACCAGGGCTGAGGGTCTATTTGCTGTTCCCATCTAACTCAAAAGCTGCATGTTGCCTTTGGCACTGGACAAGCTCTTGTATGGCTACACGCTCTATTTTGTTAGGCTATAAGCATCCGAGTTGTGTTCATGTCTTTACTTCCTACCACAATCTAGCTATGACTAAAAATAGATTAAAAATTACAAGCAAACACTTAATTCTGTAGGAGGCCATCTGGACTGACACCCTCCGTACCGCAGAGCCACTTAGCAGTTTTATATGATCGCTATTGAGAGTCAGCATCTGCTCAAAGTGGTATGTGAGATAGCACTGTTACTTCCTGATCCTATTAGAGGGAGAAAATTGCGGTATCTCAGATATCACTGTGGGAAAATATTGCTTTCTGTTGGCAGTCCCTGGATAATGGATATTTTAAGTAAACAGGGAGGTATGCATTGTTAAGGGCTTCCATCTTGGCTGATCTACTGGGTGTTGATGCACAAGCTGCTTACATAAGTTATGGGTTCTTAAGGTTATATTTAAATTGTTTGTCATAAGTCAGGTAAGTATATGGATAAGGTTGAATGAATAGTGCACTTTGCTTATATGCCGAGGCGTATTTTCCCAGAATTCTGTGAGGTTAATACAACATATCAAAGGACTACTGAGCTTCTGGGATTAACCGGTGTACAAAAGAAGTGTGTAAGATAAGGAAAAGAAGTAATTTATGGGCCAGTTGGTGCCTCTACATGTGCAATTAATGTGGAGCAATAAACCCCGGGACCGCAGCACATCGAGCCAGGTCGGAGCAGCTCTGGCCAGCAGGGGCCCCAGGAGTCAGCCTGCCAACCCAAGGCTGCCCCTGCCCAGCTCCGCGTGCTGCGGAGGAGCTGGCTGGGGCATGCGGGTGCTACAGCGCAGCAGGCAGCCCCAGCCCCAGCACTGAAGCACCATCAGCCCCAGCCAGTCGGGTCAGTGTCTTCACCTGCAGTGCTGAGGAGTAAAAAACTCTGCAGCCAGACAGTATTTGTATTTACAAGTACTATCCAGCTGTGGAGTTTATTAGTTTACACCTGCCTAATAGCACAGCACATGTAGACGCGAGACATTTATGGCAGCGCTAATTAGGCAGCTGCACAGTAAACGTCTCATGTAGATGTGCACAGTATCAATTAGTGTTGAGAGTCCAGGAACCAAATCTTTTCCAGTGGTACATCTTGCTTAACTGCCACCTTTACTGCCACTGAAAGGTCTGGGTTTCTGGGGTCCTAGAACAAAGAAACTGCTCGGATTTCTCACCTGGTTTCCCTAGAATATTTAAGTTAGATCCTCCAACATGTTCACTGGGAACAGACTTGCAAAGGAAGCAGGAGGGCTATCCTCCAAGGACTGCCACCACAGAAAGAAAGCAGGACTGGGCACACAGTAGGAAACTTAAATCCTGGGCATTGACTGGTACTTTCCACATAACTCACCCGGCAAGATTCATCCACCTCTGAGCTTTAGGACTGAAAAGGCTGCCTGACATCTGGCACCCAAAGCTAATGGTTTTCACCTGCTAGCTTATACAGAGCATTACAAAACCACAGGTGCAGCCCCTCCTCCAAGGACTTGGCTTCCATGAAGGGTACCAGCATGAAAGCAATAGAGGCTCAAGGGAGGAAAGCAATGCATCACTTCAGAAGTCGTCAGGATGTCTTGGTGGCATGAAGGTGCGAGTGGGAGAAGGGCACCAGGAGCAGAGCTAGGAGGGATGCCCTGGAAATGCAGAAGCAAGAGGAAGCATGTAAGGGTGGAGAAATGAAAGGTCCTTTGGGCTGTTCTCACTGACTTCAGAAGCTGCGCTGTCCCCCGAGCTTCACTGCGATGGGTGGCACAAATCCGGCCAGAAGCAGCATCTGAATAGTTGAGTGCCTTATATTCAGTGAGGCTGAAAGGGGAGGAGAGGCAAGCTGAGGGGGAACCGGAGAGAATGAGTTTACAATAGCTAAGCAGAGATGGCCAAAAGGTCTGATTGTGAGGATGGAGGAGAAAAGGGCAGATTTTATAGGCATCGTGGAGGAAGAAACAACAGGATGAGGCAGAGTATGGATGTGAGGGAAGAATGAGGAAAAAGAGCATTGCTCCAGGTTCCAGGGATGGGTCCAGGCTAAACGAGGATTTAAACTTCCCCAAGGTCTGATTGAGGTTGGATCCCCCCTGGCTTGCACTCATCATTCCTTCCTACACCTGCATTTATCATTCAAAGTTTCTTCTTCTTGATTTCTGCGGTTTTCCACCATGATTTATGAGCTAAGATTTGTCATCCCAAACACAGCTACACCTACCTGCTTTTCTTTATCACGTGCAGACAAAGCCACTGCGGGGTTTTGTGCTTCTGGATCGTCCCCTTCACATGACAACTGCCATTCCCCACCTTCTGCCCAAAGACCTTTGGTTCCTTTTTTTCCAAGTATATTTTAATATGCTTCCATCAGCACTCACCCAAACGTCCCATAAACTCCTGAACTATAGAAACACTTGTTATTTTGCCATGTGTTTCCTTTAACCCATTCTGGCTGTATGTGTGAGAGAGAGAGAGAGAAAGCAAGGAATATATCAACTTGCCCAAAGGGCTGGACTTCCCCTACATGCACAGAAAAAGTTTAAACAATTCCATCAGCGTTGCCAACTCATTGTCTATGCATGTCTTCAAGGCTCCTTTGGGATCTTAAGGAAACACATGGACAAAAACTGGCCACAAATTCAAAGTCTGGAGAGTGCAGCCTGTTTCCAATCATTTGCAAATGCGCACATTGGTGACCCACTGTTATTGCTGCCAGTAGTCTCAGTCAATTAGAATATAAATCTGATAAAGTAATATTTCAGCTTCCACGCGATGGCAGGAAGAAGAAGATCCCATTTCTCAAATCACTGCTCGCGCAGTACAGTCCTGTCTTGCCGCTGGCCGAGCTGGAGCAGAGGTTTTGTGGTTTGTACCAGACCTTGTCCATTAAAGAACCAAGGGCTCCCCGACAAACCGCAGCCTGCTTTGTCTTTAAAGGGAAAGTCCTGCAAAGTTCATGCTGAGAATGGCACTATGTGTTGATCTGACCCTTCACCAGTGAGAAATGCTTTGCCCTGCTCCTCTGCAGAGAAACAAAAGTGGAGCCCTTTTTATTCCACCACCGTGGTAGCAAAGGGGCTGGACTCTGGTGAGAGCCATTGAACAGGACAAGGAGCTTGGACTCCAGGGCACGTTGAGACGAGTGCGGTCGTGCGGTACGTGGCGCTGCAAACATATTTGCAAGCATCACCTACCGCACAGTGTGGTATTCTCCGTGCTGCAAGGGCACGCTGCCCGAGCACGTGCTGCTCCGTTTTTTTTTCCCTGAAGTATTTTTGACCCCTGGATATCGCATGGTATGGACATTCCCCAGGGACAAGAAGCGAGGGTGCAAGGTGAGCCACTGCTACTTGTCCCCGGGGAACCAAATGTCCACGCTCATGTGGACACACCCCGGGGGCTAATTTGGAGTCTGCCCCGACTTCTTTGAAAGCTCCCCTCTGGCTAAGTGTCAGTTTGCCTCCAACAGGACTAATGGGCTGTGCTGTTCAGAAATCACTCAGCGCTGAGGAGCCTGGCAGACATCTGCTTTGTTCAGTGGCTGAATCCTAGTGAAAATGTATTGAAAACATCTAGTGCTTCCACCTCAGCACCTCCTGAGCTCAGTGATGGTAATTTCTTAGACTATTTTTGACCTCCAAAATACCGATATATGTATGTAAAAAGGGTTTCATGCATGTGCAGCATGGTGATCTGGTTCCTTGTGTACAGTGCAGGCGGATTAAAAGGGGCCTTGTACCCTGCCAGAGAACACTGTCAATATACCCTAAACCAGCGCTAGGCAGAGAGGTCTGCCCGTGAACGGCTTTCGGGAGCTGTGGAGAGGGCCATAGGGAAAGGAGCACCACTTCAGCCTTCCCTCCCCTACCTCACTTGCTCACAGAAGGTGTTAAGGAGCGTAACTCGGAGGCAGCGAGAAATGCTCCGCATCGTTAGAGAAGCTGCGTCAGAAGAATGGAGGTGTGGGGCTGGAAGGGATGTCAGGAGCATCGTCCAGCCCAGGTCCCTGCAGAGAGCTCAGT